>NC_143032.1:2375000-2407500 GCF_057628025.1 Oncorhynchus mykiss | reverse complement strand
GTATTCATCCTCCTTGGCATTTTAACATTTCCAATTTTGTTGCATTACAACCTGTAATTTAAACAGATTTTTTTTTGTATTTCATGTAATAGACATACACAAAATAGTGCAAATTGTTGAAGAGGAATGAAAAAAATAACTTCTTTCAAAAAGTTCAAAAAAAAATGTAAAAACGTAAAAGTGGTGTATTCATCCCCTTTGCTATGAAGCCCCTAAATACAATCTGGTGCCACCAATTTCCTTCAGAAATCACAAAATTACTTTAATAAAGTCCACCTGTGTGCAATCTAAGTGTCACATGATCTGTCACATGATCTCAGTATATATACACCTGTTCTGAAAGGCCCCAGAGTCTGCAACACCACTAAGCAAGGGGCACCACCAAGCAACTGGCAACAGGAAGACCAAGGAGCTCTCCAAACAGGTCAGGCACAAAGCTGTGGGAAGTACAGATCAGGTTGGGTTATAAAAAAATATCTGAACTTTTGAACATCCCACGGAGTACCATTACATCCATTATTATTAATAAATGGAAAGAATATGGCACCACAACAAACCTGCCAAGAGAGGGCCGCTCACCAAAACACATGGACCAGGCAAGAAGGACATTAATCAGAGAGGCAACAAAGAGACCAAAGATAACCCTGAAGGAGCTGCAAAGCTCCACAGCAGAGATTGGAGTATCTGTCCTTAGGACCACTTTAAGCCGTACACTCCACAGAGCTGGGCTTTATGGAAGAGTGGCCAGAATAAAAGCCATTGCTTAAAGAAAAAAGTAAGAAAACACATTTGGTGTTCGCCAAAAGGCATGTGGGTGACTCCCCAAACATATGGAAGAAGGTCAGATGAGACTAAAATGTAGCTTTTTGGCCATCAAGGAAAACACTATGTCTGGTGCAAACGCAACACCTCTCATCACCTCGAAAACCCCATCCCCACAGTGAAGCACGGTGGTGGCAGCATCCTGCTGTGAGGATGTTTTTCATCAGCAGGGACTGGGAAACTGGTCAGAATTGAAGGAATGATGGATGGCGCTAAACACAGGGAAATTCTTGAGGGAAACCTGTTTCAGTCTTCCAGAGATTTGAGACTGGGACGGAGGTTCACCTTCCAGCAGGACAATGACCCTAAGGATACTGCTAAAGCAACACTCGAGTGGTTTAAGGGGAAACATTTAAATGTCTTGGAATGGCCTAGTCAAATCCCAGACCTCAATCCATTTGACAATCTGTGGAACGACTTAAAGATTGCTGTACACCAGCGGAACCCATCCAACTTGAAGGAGCTGGAGCAGTTTTGCCTTGAAGAATGGGCAAAAATCACAGTGGAAGGATGTGCCAAGCTTATAGAAACATAAGAGATTGTTGCAAAAGTATTGACTTTGGGGGACTGAATAGTTATGCTAAAGTTTTCAGTTTTTTTTTCTGTTTTTTTTTTGTCTTATTTGTTGTTTGTTTTACAATAAAAGCATCTTCAAAGTTGTAGGCATGTTGTGTAAATCAAACGATACAACCTCCAAAAGAATAAAATGTAATTCCAGGTTGTAAAGCAACAAATTAGGAAAATGCCAAGGAATGCGAATACTTTCGCAAGTCACTGTAACTGTCCAGCAACGCTCCCCCTCCAACCTGACAGAGCTTGAAAGGAGAATATCCACAAAAACAGGTGTGCCAAGCTTATAACGTCACACTCAAGGCTGTAATCACTGCCAAAGGTGCATAGAACAAAGTGTTGCGTAAAGGGTCTGAAGACTTATGTAAATTTGATATTTCAGTTCATTTTGTAAAATAAATTTGCAAGAATTTCTAACTTGTTTTTGCTTTGGCATTACGGGATATTGTTTGTAGATGAATGAGGGGGAATTATTATTATTTTTTAAACCAGTTTAAAATAACGTAAAGAATGTGGAAAAAGTCAAGTGGTCTGAATACTTTCTGAATGTACTGTGAGTTTATGGGTCATTTTTATGGTCTGAATACTTTCTGAATGTACTGTGAGTTCATGGATCATTTTAATGGTCTGAATACTGTCTGAATGTACTGTGAGTTTATGGGTCATTTTTATGGTCTGAATACTTTCTGAATGTACTGTGAGTTTATGGGTCATTTTTATGGTCTGAATACTTTCTGAATGTACCGTGAGTTTATGGGTCATTTTTAAGCATAAATAGTTCTAGCTACAAACACCATACATCCTGCTGTAATTGATGAGTCTAAAAGGGCCCACTCTTAACATTTCCACGCTTTGATATCGATCTATAAACCGCAGCTAATCAATCCCTTGTATCTGAACCACTCCTAATCAAGGAGCAGTCCATCGTGTGTCAGAGGAAATATGATCCTCGTCCTGGAGGGAGGGTAGAGGAAGCTGAACACTACAGAGAAACTGTAGGAGGCTGATCTGTCTGTCTGTGGCTTGACGTTAGACATCCATCTAACTGCTGTTATTCCTTAGGGTGCCTCCCAAATGGCCCCCTAATCTCTCTATGGTGTGCTACTGGGCCCTGGTTAAAAGTAGTGCACTACGAAGGGCGGCCATTTGGGACGTGTCCTTTAATCCTGTTCACTTGGCCGCTCCACAGACCTAGCCCCAGCCTGTTGGAAAGGTTTCACCAGCATGATGGATGTGATTGTCACAAATGCCAAGGTCAATATGAGACACAGCGGAGTAAAAAAGATAACTTACTTATTTTTTTTCTTTCTCTCTCTCTCTCTCTCTCTCTCTCTGTTCCTCTCTCTCTCTCTCTCTCTGTCCCCCTCTCTCTCTCTCTGTCCCCCTGTCTATCTCTCTGTCCCCCTCTCTCTCTCTCTGTCTCTCTCTCTCTCTCTCTCTCTCTCTCGCTCTCTCGCTCTCTTTCTCTCTCTGCCTCTCTCTCTGCCTCTCTCTCTCTCTCTCTCTCTCTGCCTCTCTCTCTCTGCCTCTCTCTCTCTCTGCCTCTCTCTCTCTGCCTCTCTCTCTCTCTCTCTCTCTGCCTTTCTCTCTCTCTCTCTGCCTCTCTCTCTCTCCCTCCCTCCCATGTATCATCATCCTCTCTGCAACCTGACCTTGTCTCCTTCTGTAATAACACTGGCAGAGAGGACAACTGCTGTGTGTGTGTGTGTGTGCGTGTGTGTGTGTGTGTGTGTGTGTGTGTGTGTGTGCGTGTGCGTGTGCGTGTGCGTGTGCGTGTGCGTGTGTGGCAGAGAGGACAACTGCTGGGTTCAGAGTAGAGTCATAGGTCGCCCGCTGGGTGTCGATCTGGAAAATGGGTCACAGATTCGATCATGCGGTAACAGTATAAAAGAGCCTGTGTCACTCATGATCATGACCGTATGCAGAGCTACTACTGACAGATTCATCTGGCTACGGAAGAGAGAGGCAGGAGAATTAGCTAGCTGTGTTCATTTAATTCAAGCATGTTAAGTAAATACAGTATAGTACAGTAAGCTTGTTGGGCCTCCAGTAAAGACAGAACGAAGGCCCTATACCACATTTATACACAAATGCATAACACATTTTTTTTGCGTGGCTATATGAATGTGTTGTAAAGTAGTCATGTGGACTATTTCTATATAACATAATTATTGTACTCTGTCACATTATGGGAGAAGTGATTTTACCATACGTGAACTAGCTGAACTAGCTGGAGTAAGGGGGGAAACCTAGTCAGTTGTACAATTGAATGCATTCAACTGAAATGTGTTTTCTACATTTAACCTAACCCTCCTCTGAATCAGAGAGGTGTGTCTTCCTCATTTAACCCCTCTGAATCAGAGAGGTGTGTCTTCCTCATTTAACCCCTCTGAATCAGAGAGGTGTGTCTTCCTCATTTAACCCCTCTGAATCAGAGAGGTGTGTCTTCCTCATTTAACCCCTCTGAATCAGAGAGGTGTGTCTTCCTCATTTAACCCCTCTGAATCAGAGAGGTGTGTCTTCCTCATTTAACCCCTCTGAATCAGAGAGGTGTGTCTTCCTCATTTAACCCCTCTGAATCAGAGAGGTGTGTCTTCCTCATTTAACCCCTCTGAATCAGAGAGGTGTGTCTTCCTCATTTAACCCCTCTGAATCAGAGAGGTGCGGTGTGCTGCCATAATCAACATCCACGACACCCGGGGAACAAGGGCAGGAAGACAGATTTGTACCTTGTCAGCTCGGTGACTCGATCCAGCTTCCGGTTACTGGCCCAAACACTCTAACCACTACCTGCTAGCTGGACTAAATGGACTAGATGAGGACGGTGCTGAAATGTTGTTTTGTTCAAATCATCCTCATTAGTCAACAATATCGCAATTATATGTCCATTATATAACAATTATGGCATGGAGTGCCCATCCTACTGTAGTACAGCTTGACTTGGTCAACAGCTTCTAATGGGGTTCTGCTGCTTAGTGGATATTTAGAGTTTAGAGGGGATAACAGCTGGAGATGGTTCAGCCTGGTTCAGCCTGGTTCAGCCTGGTTCAGCCCACCCCAATGCCTGGTTCAGCCTGGTTCAGCCCACCCCAAAGCCTGGTTCAGCCTGGTTCAGCCCACCCCAAAGCCTGGTTCAGCCTGGTTCAGCCCACCCCAAAGCTCCTGTTTAGGTGGTGGAGATCAGCCTGGTTCAGCCCACCCCAAAGCTCCTGTTTAGGTGGTGGAGATCAGCCTGGTTCAGCCCACCCCAAAGCTCCTGTTTAGCTGGTGGAGATCAGCCTGGGTCTGTGAAGGGAGTAGTACACAGCATTGTACGAGATCTTCAGTTTCTTTGCAATTTCTCACATGGAATATGCTTCATTTCTTAGAACAAGAATAGACTGACGAGTTCCAGAAGAAAGGTATTGGCTTCTGGCCATTTTGAGCCTGTAATCGAACCCACACTTGCTGATGCTCCAGACACTCAACTAGTCTAAAGAAGGCCAGTTTTATTGCTTCTTTAATCAGAACAACAGTCTTCAGCTGTGCTAACATAATTGCAAAAGGGTTTTCTAATGATCAATTAGACTTTTAAAATGATAAACTTGGATTAGCTAACACAACGTGCCATTGGAACACAGGAGTGATGGTTGCTGATAATGGGCCTCTGTACTCCTGTGTAGACATTCCATTAAAAATCAGCCGTTTCCAGCTACAATAGTTATTTACAACATTAACAATGTCTACACTGTAATTTCTGATCAATTTGTTATTTTAATGGAACAAAATGTGCTTTTCCTTCAAAAACAAGGACTTTTCTAAGTGACCCCAAACTTTTCAACGGTAGTGTATATATCTCTATATACAGCGCCTTGCGAAAGTATTCGGCCCCCTTGAACTTTGCAACCTTTTGCCACATTTCAGGCTTCAAACATAAAGATATAAAACTGTATTTTTTTGTGAAGAATCAACAACAAGTGGGACACAATCATGAAGTGGAACGACATTTATTGGATATTTCAAACTTTTTTAACAAATCAAAAACTGAAAAATTGGGCGTGCAAAATTATTCAGCCCCTTTACTTTCAGTGCAGCAAACTCTCTCCAGAAGTTCAGTGAGGATCTCTGAATGATCCAATGTTGACCTAAATGACTAATGATGATAAATACAATCCACCTGTGTGTAATCAAGTCTCCGTATAAATGCACCTGCACTGTGATAGTCTCAGAGGTCCGTTAAAAGCGCAGAGAGCATCATGAAGAACAAGGAACACACCAGGCAGGTCCGAGATACTGTTGTGAAGAAGTTTAAAGCCGGATTTGGATACAAAAAGATTTCCCAAGCTTTAAACATCCCAAGGAGCACTGTGCAAGCGATAATATTGAAATGGAAGGAGTATCAGACCACTGCAAATCTACCAAGACCTGGCCGTCCCTCTAAACTTTCAGCTCATACAAGGAGAAGACTGATCAGAGATGCAGCCAAGAGGCCCATGATCACTCTGGATGAACGGCAGAGATCTACAGCTGAGGTGGGAGACTCTGTCCATAGGACAACAATCAGTCATATATTGCACAAATCTGGCCTTTATGGAAGAGTGGCAAGAAGAAAGCCATTTCTTAAAGATATCCATAAAAAGTGTTGTTTAAAGTTTGCCACAAGCCACCTGGGAGACACACCAAACATGTGGAAGAAGGTGCTCTGGTCAGATGAAACCAAAATTGAACTTTTTGGCAACAATGCAAAACATTATGTTTGGCGTAAAAGCAACACAGCTCATCACCCTGAACACACCATCCCCACTGTCAAACATGGTGGTGGCAGCATCATGGTTTGGGCCTGCTTTTCTTCAGCAGGGACAGGGAAGATGGTTAAAATTGATGGGAAGATGGATGGAGCCAAATACAGGACCATTCTGGAAGAAAACCTGATGGAGTCTGCAAAAGACCTGAGACTGGGACAGAGATTTGACTTCCAACAAGACAATGATCCAAAACATAAAGCAAAATCTACAATGGAATGGTTAAAAAATAAACATATCCAGGTGTTAGAATGGCCAAGTCAAAGTCCAGACCTGAATCCAATCGAGAATCTGTGGAAAGAACTGAAAACTGCTGTTCACAAATGCTCTCCATCCAACCTCACTGAGCTCGAGCTGTTTTGCAAGGAGGAATGGGAAAAAATTTCAGTCTCTCGATGTGCAAAACTGATAGAGACATACCCCAAGCGACTTACAGCTGTAATCGCAGCAAAAGGTGGTGCTACAAAGTATTAACTTAAGGGGGCTGAATAATTTTGCAAGCCCAATTTTTCAGTTTTTGATTTGTTAAAAAAGTTTGAAATATCCAATAAATGTCGTTCCACTTCATGGTTGTGTCACACTTTTTGTTGATTCTTCACAAAAAAATACAGTTGTATATCTTGATGTTTGAAGCCTGAAATGTGGCAAAAGGTCGCAAAGTTCAAGGGGGCCGATTACTTTCGCAAGGCACTGTATATTGTAGCCCCACTACACTGTTCAAGCTCTGTGTCTCCAGTCCACCCTCTCTCTCCACCGCCCTTCCTCGGGCGGCCTCGTTAACTACAGCGGGGCTTGGTAACTACAGCAGGGCCCGGTAACTACAGCAGGGCTCGGTAACTACAGCAGGGCCCGGTAACTACAGCAGGGCCTCGTTAACTACAAAAGGGCCCGGTAACTACAGCAGGGCCTCGTTAACTACAGCAGGATCCATTAACTACAGCAGGGCCCGGAAACTACAGCAAGGCCCGGTAACTACAAAAGGGCCCGGTAACTACAGCAGGGCCCGGTAACTACAGCAGGGCCCGGTAACTACAGCAGGGCCCAGTAACTACAGCAGGGCTTCTTTTGTTAGGGCGTTTGGTGAACAAATCCAATATCGCGTTCAGGTCAAGTCAGACCAAAAGTTAAAAAAGTTATATTACAGGTCGAAGAAACTTGTCAAACTAAGGATAGAATCAATCTTTTGGATGTTTTTATCATAAATGTTCAATAATGGTCCAACCGGAGAATTCGATTGTCTTTAGAAAAGCAAAGGAATGAGAGATACCTCTCATGTGAAAGCGCGTGACTGAGAACGAGGCTGCTGCCAGACCCCTTAGTCAAACAGCTCTCATTGGCTCCCACTTCACAGGAGCAACAACGTTCTAAAGACAGTTGACATCTAGTGGAAGCCTTAGGAAGTGCAAAATAACCCATATCCCACTGTGTATTTCATAGGGGAGAGTTCAAAAACTATGTCCTACTTCCTGGTTGGATGTTTCTCAGGATTTTGCCTGCCATATGAATTCTGTTATACTCACAGACATCATTCAAACAGTTTTAGAAACTTCAGAGTGTTTTCTATCCAATACTGATAATAATATGCGTATATTAGCATCTGGGTAAGAGTAGGAGGCAGTTCACTCTGTACACGCTATTCACCCAAAAGTGAAAATGCTGCCCCCTATCCCAAAAGCGTTAAGGAGAAGTTTATCTTAAGTTCCATGCATAACACTTGAATTTTCATCAACATTTATAATGAGTATTTCTGTGAATTGATGTGGCTCTCTGCAAAATCACAGCATGTTTTGGAACTACTGAACATAACACACCAATGTAAAATAACATAAACTTTACCGAACAAAACATACATGTATTGTGTAACATGAAGTCCTATGAGTGTCATCTGATGAAGATCATCAAAGGTTAGTGATTCATTTTATCTCTATTTGTGCTTTTTGTGACTCCTCTCTTTGTCTGTCATGTATTGTCATGTTGTGTCCTGTTCCTGTTCTTTCTCTTCACCCTGTCTCCCTCTGCTGGTCGTATTAGGTTACCTTTTCTTCCCCTCTTTCACCCAGCTGTTCCTTGTCTTCTCAAACTACCTCGTTCACCCCTTTTCCCACCTGTTCCCTTTTTCCCTCTGATTAGGTCTCTATATCTCTCTCTGTTTCTGCTTCTGTCTTTGTCGGATTCTCGTTTGTGTTACTCATGCCTGAACCAGACTATCGTCGTGTTTGCTGCAACCTTGTCCTGTCCTGTCGGAATCTGCCTGTTCATCTAACCTTGTCCTGTCCTGTCAGAATCTGCCTGTCCATCTGAGCCTACGTGTGTTTCGTCATTAAAGAAACTCTGTTTTGTTAATTCGCTTTTGGGTCCTCATTCACGCACCTGACATTGTCTGTAAAAATGGCTGTGTTTTTCTGTTAGTTGGTGGTGACCTAACATAATCGTTTGGAGCTTTCGCTGTAAAGCTGGAACCCCAGTCCTAGACAGGTTAACAACAGAACTCGCTTTCTTTACTTTCAACCCAAATTTCACCCTATTCCCTCCATAGTGCAGTACTTTAGACCAGAGTCCTATGGAACCCTATTCCCTACATAGTGCACTACATTTGACCAGAGCCCTGATTAAAAGTAGTGCTAAATAGGGAATAGGGTGCCATTTGGAACAAACCCAATCTCCATGTAGAATCAGAGGAAAGAGAAATACCCCAACTCTCTGAAAACTACTTCAATTAACCTTAACGTTAATCACTATTGCTCGGGAACAAAAGTCAAGCTGTGGAATCCCTTGATGGAAATGGTTATAATTGCCGTGACAACAGGGATGAATATTTCTCTCTGCTTAATCACCAGTGTCTTAATATTTAAATATACCATTTGCTGGGATTTAAAGTGTGTTAATCAGGCCCATTAATGTTTAATATCTTTCATTTGGATTGGCGGGGGATATAGACCAACACTTTTCACATTGTGACTGGTAACAGGTTCCAGGTAGCAGGAGCAGAATGTCAACCATGCATTATGCATGAAGCTGTGCTGACAGAAACCTGTTTACTCCATTCAGAACCTGAATAACCCTGTACAGGAAACCTTAATTGTGTTTCCCTCAGAGGTAAGGAACAATCATGTACATACAGGTCTTAATCATGACATGAAGAAGTGAAAGCCTAAATGCTGACCCAAAGCCGTGATTCAGCTAGTCCTACAGTTAAACGTCCAATCTAAACTATGGAGGGAACTTGTTATCCATCTAGTCCTACACGTTTTCCTCTAATCTAATCTATAGGATTAAACCGTGATGTTTTTGTGTATATTTATACAGATCATTTATTACAATTTTGAGCTCTGTAACTTATTGAAATTAAGGTAAGAGAGAAAGATAGCGAGGTAGTGGTCACTAAATGTTTGTTCCGCTCTCCCCTCTCGCCTCACCCCTCTCTAACTATCCCCTCTCCCCTCTCGCCTCACCCCTCTCTACTATCCCCTCTCCCCTCTCGCCTCACCCCTCTCTACTATCCCCTCTCCCCTCTCGCCTCACCCCTCTCTACTATCCCCTCTCCCCTCTCGCCTCACCCCTCTCTACTATCCCCTCTCCCCTCTCGCCTCACCCCTCTCTACTATCCCCTCTCCCCTCTCGCCTCACCCCTCTCTACTATCCCCTCTCCCCTCTCGCCTCACCCCTCTCTAACTATCCCCTCTCCCCTCTCGCCTCACCCCTCTCTACTATCCCCTCTCCCCTCTCGCCTCACCCCTCTCTACTATCCCCTCTCCCCTCTCGCCTCACCCCTCTCTACTATCCCCTCTCCCCTATCGACTCACCCCTCTCTACTATCCCCTCTCCCCTCTCGCCTCACCCCTCTCTACTATCCCCTCTCCCCTCTCCCCTCTCCACTTCCCCCTCTCCTCTCTCCCCTCTCCCCTCTCCCCTCTCTACTCTCCCCCTCCCCTCTCCCCTCTCCCCTCTCCACTTCCCCCTCTCCTCTCTCCCCTCTCCACTCTCTGCCCTCTCCTCTCTCCCCTCTCCCCTCTCCCCTCTCTACTCTCCCCCTCCCCTCTCCCCTCTCTACTCTCCCCCTCCCCTCTCCTCTCTCCCCTCTCCCCCTCCCCTCTCCTCTCTCCCCTCTCCCCCTCCCCTCTCCTCTCCTCTCTGCCCTCTCCTCTCTCCCCTCTCCCCTCTCCCCTCTCTACTCTCCCCCTCCCCTCTCCTCTCTCCCCTCTCCCCCTCCCCTCTCCTCTCGGCCCTCTGCCTCATTTTTAAACCAAAATAAGCAAAGCAAAATATACCCCAACAAAACAAAGACTTCAGGAAACAGCAGAGGGAGCAGACCCTCATCCACATCGACAGGACCGCAGTGGAGAAGGTGGAAAGCTTCAAGTTCCTCGGCGTACACATCACTGACGATCTGAAATGATCCACCCACACAGCTAGAATGGTGAAGAAGGCCGCAGGAAGCTGAAGAAATTTGGCATACCTGTGGATGTATTTCAAGGCCTACCTTAAAACTCAGTGCCTCTTTGTTGACATCATAGGAAAATCAAAAGAAATCCGACAAGATCTCAGAAAAATAATTGTAGACCTCAACAAGTCTGGTTCATCCATGGGAGCTATTTCTAAACGCCTGATTTACAGGTCAACGATGCAGGGAAACAGGTGTAGACTAACAGTGAAAATCTGATTTACAGGTCAACGATGCAGGGGAACAGGTGTAGACTAACAGTGAAATGCTGATTTACAGGTCAACGATGCAGGGAAACAGGTGTAGACTAACAGTGAAATGCTGATTTACAGGTCAACGATGCAGAGAAACAGGTATAGACTAACAGTGAAATTGTAACGGTTTTCTTCGTGCGAAGGAGAGTCGGACCAAAATGCAGCGTGTAGATTGCGATCCATGTTTTAATGAACAAACGTAAAACACGAATCAATGCAAACACTACAAAATAAAGAACGTGATGAACGTAACGAAAACCTAAAACAGCCTATCTGGTGAAAAACACATAGACAGGAACAATCACCCACAAACACACAGTGAACCCCAGGCTACCTAAATATGGTTCCCAATCAGAGACAATGACGAACACCTGCCTCTGACTGAGAACCATATCAGGCTGAACATAGAAATAGACAAACAAGACATGAAACATAGAATGCCCACTCAGATCACACCCTGACCAATCAAAACATAGAAAATACAAAGTAAACTATGGTCAGGGCGTGACAGAAATGCTGATTTACAGGTCAACGATGCAGAGAAACAGGTATAGACTAACAGTGAAATGCTGATTTACAGGTCAACGATGCAGGGAAACAGGTGTAGACTAACAGTGAAATGCTGATTTACAGGTCAACGATGCAGGGAAACAGGCGTAGACTAACAGTGAAATGCTGATTTACAGGTCAACGATGCAGGGAAACAGGTGTAGGCTAACAGTGAAATGCTGATTTACAGGTCAACGATGCAGAGAAACAGGTATAGACTAACAGTGAAATGCTGATTTACAGGTCAACGATGCAGGGAAACAGGTGTAGGCTAACAGTGAAATGCTGATTTACAGGTCAACGATGCAGAGAAACAGGTATAGACTAACAGTGAAATGCTGATTTACAGGTCAACGATGCAGAGAAACAGGTGTAGACTAACAGTGAAATGCTGATTTACAGGTCAACGATGCAGGGAAACAGGTATAGACTAACAGTGAAATGCTGACTGACAGACCTTTCCAACAATGCAGAGAGAAATAATAACACAAGGAATAAATACACAATGAGTAGCGATAACCTGTCTACAGTATATACACATAATACCAGTACTGAGTCAGTATGCAGGGGCGTGAGGTACGTACTGTATACACATATAGGTAGGGATGAAGTGACTAGGATAGATAATAAACAGTAGCAGCAGAGTATGTGATGAGTCAAGAGTTAATGCAAAAAGGGTCAATGCAGATAGTTAAATAGTTAACCAGTAGCTACCCAGACTAACTATTTAACTAACTATTTAACTAACTATTTAACTAACTATTTAACAGTCTTATGGCTTGGGGGGTAGAAGCTGTTCAGGGTCCTGTTGGTTCCAGATGTGGTACACCGGTACAGCTTGCCGTGCGGTAGCAGAGCAAACAGTCTATGACAGTATATGACAATGTATAGGGTCTTCTTCTGATCAGGATGGTAGGGAGCTTTTCCCTTGTGATGTACTGGGCCGTATGCACTACCCTGTTTACGCCTTGCTGTCGGATGACTGAGGAGTTGCCATACCAAGCGGTGATGCAGCCAGTCAAGATGCTCTCGATGGTGCAGCTGTAGAACCTTTTGAGGATCTGAGGGCCTATGCCAAATCTTTTCAGCCTCCTGTGGGCGAAGAGACATTGTCGTATCGTCTTCACAACTGTGCTGGTGTGTTTGGACCATGATAGATCGTGATGTGAACACAGAGGAAGTTGAAGCTCATGACCTGCTCCACTACGGCCCCGTCGATGTGAAAGGGGCCCTGCTCGGCCCTCTGTTTCCTGTAGTCCACGATTAGCAAAAGGGGGGGACCAACTCCATATTACTAATGCCCATGATACTGGAATGAGATGTTGGACGAGCAGTTGTCCACTTACTGTTATCGTGTAGTGTAGCTGAATTAGATAGAAAGGATATGAAGTGGCTATGCTGAGCATGAAAATGATCATTTGAAACACAGCCTACGTTAGATTTAGAGTTCCTTGGCAACTTTAGTTGTGAATGTGTGATGACCCTCCCACTCCGTCTGACGAATTCTTTCTCTTTGCTCTTGTTTTCCTTATTAGGAAGTCAGTGGGCGGAGCCGTGAGGGTTGTCAGTGAAATGAGACACACCTGGGCCCGGATATGTCCCGGGATAAATTTTCCTTTTCCCCATTCATTGAGGAAACTCTCCATGCGCACACACTGTTGGATTTTGGTTGTGGCATTTTTGTGGATGTTTTTTTTGCTTTGGCACCCTCATTATCACATCAATACACTCAACCACTCACTTACACTACTGATTACTGACTACACACCACCATTGTTTATTTTAATATAGGTTACCTACATATACATATATTTGTTATTCTCTCCACGTTGTCTCCCTTCTTTTTTTTTTTTTACCCCTTTTTCTCCCCAATTTCGTGGTGTCCAATTGTTGTAGTAGCTACTATCTTGTCTCATCGCTACAACTCCCGTACGGGCTCGGGAGAGACGAAGGTTGAAAGTCATGCGTCCTCCGATACACAACCCAACCAAGCCGCACTGCTTCTTAACACAGCGCGCATCCAATCCGGAAGCCAGCCGCACCAATGCGCCGGCCCGCCACAGGAGTCGCTGGTGCGCGATGAGACAAGGACACCCCTACCGACCAAGCCCTCCCTAACCCGGGCGACGCTAGGCCAATTGTGCGTCGCCCCACGGACCTCCCGGTCGCGGCCGGTTACGACAGAGCCTGGGCGCGAACCCAGGGACTCTGATGGCACAGCTGGCGCTGCAGTACAGCGCCCTTAACCACTGCGCCACCCAGGAGGCCCGCGTTGTCTCCCTTCTTGTTACGGGATTAGAGCCGGTTCGTGACAAGATACAAACCTTAAAATGTCTTTAGAAATCGAAACATGGGCTGCAGGGTGGGACTATAGACTACAGACTATAGACTAGACTGTATACTACAGGCTATAGACTAGACTATAGACTACAGACTAGACTACAGACTACAGACTACAGACTATAGAATACAGACCATAGGCTAGACTATAGATTACAGAATACAGACTATAGACTAGACTATAGACTACAGACTATAGACTAGACTATAGACTATAGACTAAAGACTATAGAATACAAACTATAGCCTTCAGACTATAGACTACAGACTATAGACTAGACTATAGACAACAGACTATAGACTACAGACTACAGACTATAGACTAGACTATAGACTACAGACTATAGACTAGACTATAGACTACAGACTATAGACTAGACTATTGACTACAGACTATAGACTACAGACTATAGACTAGACTATAGACTACAGACTATAGACTAGACTACAGAATACAGACTATAGACTAGACTACAGACTATAGACTAGACTATAGACTACAGACTATAGACAAGACTATAGACTACAGACTATAGACTATAGACCTACAGCATATAGACAACAGACTATATACTATATACTATAGACTGTAGACTATAGACTACAGAAAACAGAATACAGACTATAGACAACAGACTGCAGACTACAGACTACAGACTACAGACTATAGACTATAGACTATAGACCATAGACTACAGACTACAGACTACAGACTACAGACTATAGAGTACATACTACAGACTATAGACTTTAGACTACAGACTATATACTATAGACTATATACTATAGGCTACAGACTACAGACTATAGACTACAGACTACAGACTATAGACTAGACTACTGACTACAGACTATAGACTAGACTATAGACTGTAGACTGTAGACTATAGACTATAGACTATAGACTATAGACCATAGACTACAGACTATAGACTACTGACTATAGACTACAGACTATAGACTAGACTAAAAATATTGTCCTGTACACAAAATAAATGGTATTTTTCATGTGCCTGGCACAAATTTCTAATAAGCAATTTCACAACCTGTGATATTGTGTTGGATTTGTAACAGAAAACATGCTATGTGTATTGCACGCGCCAAGTTTATACATCTCAATAATTTTGTACGTGCACAGTCTTTTCAGAAATGGCGCATGCAGATGTTTTGTGCGAAATGTACCCAATGGTTGTAAATGAGGCCCCTGGTCCTTTGGCCTTGCAGTCAGCTGGGGCCCAGGACCAGCAGGGGATTCAACCAGTTAGTGGTGATTTAGGTGGCCAGAATGGGTAGAAACTATTGGCTGCCGGCCAGGACACTGGGTTACCGTAGGTTACCACACCAGGGGCCTCAATTATAAACCGTTGTATAAATTTCAGACTAAACTTTCGTAGTGACATTTGGCTCTATCTGACAGACAAAAAGTTCCTCATTAGAGAAAAAAATATTTCAAAATTGTTGTGGACAAATTATTAAACAGACGGTTTGAATTGAATGTTTTGCATTGACTTTTTTTCTGCCAAACTTATAGATAATGCTGCACTGACCAAGAAGTCTGACACACAATAGAAAACGTTGTAAATTACAGGTCTACTACCAGGTCTACTACCAGGTCTACTACCAGGTCTACTACCAGGTCGACTACCAGGTCTACTACCAGGTCTACTACTAGGTCTACTACCAGGTCTACTACCAGGTCTACTACCAGGTCGACTACCAGGTCTACTACCAGGTCTACTACCAGGTCGACTACTAGGTCTACTACCAGGTCTACTACCAGGTCTACTACCAGGTCTACTACCAGGTCGACTACCAGGTCTACTACCAGGTCGACTACCAGGTCGACTACCAGGTCTACTACCAGGTCTACTACCAGGTCTACTACCAGGTCGACTACCAGGTCGACTACCAGGTCTACTACCAGGTCGACTACCAGGTCGACTACCAGGTCTACTACCAGGTCTACTACCAGGTCGACTACCAGGTCGACTACCAGGTCTACTACCAGGTCTACTACCAGGTCTACTACCAGGTCTACCACCAGGTCTACCACCAGGTCTACTACCAGGTCTACCACCAGGTCTACTACCAGGTCTACTACCAGGTCTACTACTAGGTCTACTACCAGGTCTACTACCAGGTCTACTACCAGGTCGACTACCAGGTCTACTACCAGGTCTACTACCAGGTCGACTACTAGGTCTACTACCAGGTCTACTACCAGGTCTACTACCAGGTCGACTACCAGGTCTACTACTAGGTCTACTACCAGGTCTACTACCAGGTCGACTACCAGGTCTACTACCAGGTCGACTACCAGGTCGACTACCAGGTCTACTACCAGGTCTACTACCAGGTCGACTACCAGGTCTACTACCAGGTCTACTACCAGGTCGACTACCAGGTCGACTACCAGGTCTACTACCAGGTCTACTACCAGGTCGACTACCAGGTCTACTACCAGGTCTACTACCAGGTCTACTACCAGGTCTACCACCAGGTCTACTACAAGGTCGACTACTAGGTCTACTACCAGGTCTACTACCAGGTCTACTACCAGGTCCACCACCAGGTCTACCACCAGGTCTACTACCAGGTCTACTACCAGGTCGACTACCAGGTCTACTACCAGGTCTACTACCAGGTCGACTACCAGGTCTACTACCAGGTCTACTACCAGGTCTACTACCAGGTCGACTACCAGGTCGACTACCAGGTCTACTACCAGGTCTACTACCAGGTCGACTACCAGGTCGACTACCAGGTCTACTACAATTTCTACTACCAGGTCTACTACCAGGTCTACTACCAGGTCTACTACCAGGTCTACTACAAGGTCGACAACTAGGTCTACTACCAGGTCTACTACCAGGTCTACTACCAGGTCTACCACCAGGTCTACTACCAGGTCGACTACCAGGTCTACTACCAGGTCTACTACCAGGTCTACTACCAGGTCGACTACCAGGTCTACTACCAGGTCTACTACCAGGTCTACCACCAGGTCTACTACAAGGTCGACTACTAGGTCTACTACCAGGTCTACTACCAGGTCTACTACCAGGTCTACCACCAGGTCTACTACCAGGTCGACTACCAGGTCTACTACCAGGTCTACTACCAGGTCTACTACCAGGTCGACTACCAGGTCTACTACCAGGTCTACTACCAGGTCGACTACCAGGTCTACTACCAGGTCTACTACCAGGTCTACTACCAGGTCTACCACCAGGTCTACCACCAGGTCTACTACTAGGTCTACTACCAGGTCTACTACCAGGTCTACTACCAGGTCTACTACCAGGTCGACTACCAGGTCTACTACCAGGTCTACTACCAGGTCGACTACTAGGTCTACTACCAGGTCTACTACCAGGTCTACTACCAGGTCGACTACCAGGTCTACTACCAGGTCTACTACCAGGTCTACTACCAGGTCGACTACCAGGTCTACTACCAGGTCTACTACCAGGTCTACTACCAGGTCTACCACCAGGTCTACTACAAGGTCGACTACTAGGTCTACTACCAGGTCTACTACCAGGTCTACCACCAGGTCTACTACCAGGTCGACTACCAGGTCTACTACCAGGTCTACTACCAGGTCTACTACCAGGTCGACTACCAGGTCTACTACCAGGTCTACTACCAGGTCTACTACCAGGTCGACTACCAGGTCTACTACCATTTCTACTACCAGGTCTACTACCAGGTCTACCACCAGGTCTACCACCAGGTCTACCACCAGGTCGACCACCAGGTCTACTACCAGGTCGACTACCAGGTCTACTACCAGGTCTACTACCAGGTCTACTACCAGGTCGACTACCAGGTCTACTACCAGGTCTACTACCAGGTCTACTACCAGGTCTACCACCAGGTCTACTACCAGGTCGACTACTAGGTCTACTACCAGGTCTACTACCAGGTCTACTACCAGGTCTACCACCAGGTCTACTACCAGGTCGACTACCAGGTCTACTACCAGGTCTACTACCAGGTCTACTACCAGGTCGACTACCAGGTCTACTACCAGGTCTACTACCAGGTCGACTACCAGGTCGACTACCAGGTCTACTACCAGGTCTACTACCAGGTCTACCACCAGGTCTACCACCAGGTCTACTACCAGGTCTACCACCAGGTCTACCACCAGGTCTACTACCAGGTCTACCACCAGGTCTACCACCAGGTCTACTACCAGGTCTACTACCAGGTCTACTACTAGGTCTACTACCAGGTCTACTACCAGGTCTACTACCAGGTCTACTACCAGGTCGACTACCTGGTCTACTACCAGGTCTACTACCAGGTCGACTACTAGGTCTACTACCAGGTCTACTACCAGGTCTACTACCAGGTCTACTACCAGGTCTACTACCAGGTCGACTACCAGGTCTACTACCAGGTCTACTACCAGGTCTACTACCAGGTCTACCACCAGGTCTACTACAAGGTCGACTACTAGGTCTACTACCAGGTCTACTACCAGGTCTACTTCCAGGTCTACCACCAGGTCTACTACCAGGTCGACTACCAGGTCTACTACCAGGTCTACTACCAGGTCTACTACCAGGTCTACTACCAGGTCGACTACCAGGTCGACTACCAGGTCTACTACCATTTCTACTACCAGGTCTACTACCAGGTCTACCACCAGGTCTACCACCAGGTCTACTACCAGGTCTACCACCAGGTCTACCACCAGGTCTACTACCAGGTCTACCACCAGGTCTACCACCAGGTCTACTACCAGGTCTACTACTAGGTCTACTACCAGGTCTACTACCAGGTCTACTACCAGGTCTACTACCAGGTCGACTACCAGGTCTACTACCAGGTCTACTACCAGGTCGACTACTAGGTCTACTACCAGGTCTACTACCAGGTCTACTACCAGGTCGACTACCAGGTCTACTACCAGGTCGACTACCAGGTCTACTACCAGGTCTACTACCAGGTCTACTACCAGGTCGACTACCAGGTCTACTACCAGGTCTACTACCAGGTCTACCACCAGGTCTACTACAAGGTCGACTACTAGGTCTACTACCAGGTCTACTACCAGGTCTACTACCAGGTCTACCACCAGGTCTACCACCAGGTCGACTACCAGGTCTACTACCAGGTCTACTACCAGGTCTACTACCAGGTCGACTACCAGGTCTACTACCAGGTCTACTACCAGGTCGACTACCAGGTCGACTACCAGGTCTACTACCAGGTCTACCACCAGGTCTACCACCAGGTCTACCACCAGGTCTACCACCAGGTCTACTACCAGGTCTACTACCAGGTCTACTACTAGGTCTACTACCAGGTCTACTACCAGGTCTACTACCAGGTCTACTACCAGGTCGACTACCAGGTCTACTACCAGGTCTACTACCAGGTCGACTACTAGGTCTACTACCAGGTCTACTACCAGGTCTACTACCAGGTCGACTACCAGGTCTACTACCAGGTCTACTACCAGGTCTACTACCAGGTCGACTACCAGGTCTACTACCAGGTCTACTACCAGGTCTACCACCAGGTCTACTACAAGGTCGACTACTAGGTCTACTACCAGGTCTACTACCAGGTCTACCACCAGGTCTACTACCAGGTCGACTACCAGGTCTACTACCAGGTCTACTACCAGGTCTACTACCAGGTCTACTACCAGGTCGACTACCAGGTCTACTAACAGGTCTACTACCAGGTCGACTACCAGGTCGACTACCAGGTCTACTACCATTTCTACTACCAGGTCTACTACCAGGTCTACCACCAGGTCTACCACCAGGTCTACCACCAGGTCTACTACCAGGTCGACTACCAGGTCTACTACCAGGTCTACTACCAGGTCTACTACCAGGTCGACTACCAGGTCTACTACCAGGTCTACTACCAGGTCTACTACCAGGTCTACCACCAGGTCTACTACAAGGTCGACTACTAGGTCTACTACCAGGTCTACTACCAGGTCTACTACCAGGTCTACCACCAGGTCTACTACCAGGTCGACTACCAGGTCTACTACCAGGTCTACTACCAGGTCGACTACCAGGTCTACTACCAGGTCTACTACCAGGTCGACTACCAGGTCTACTACCAGGTCTACTACCAGGTCTACTACCAGGTCTACCACCAGGTCTACCACCAGGTCTACTACCAGGTCTACCACCAGGTCTACCACCAGGTCTACCACCAGGTCTACCACCAGGTCTACTACTAGGTCTACTACCAGGTCTACTACCAGGTCTACTACCAGGTCTACTACCAGGTCGACTACCAGGTCTACTACCAGGTCGACTACTAGGTCTACTACCAGGTCTACTACCAGGTCTACTACCAGGTCGACTACCAGGTCTACTACCAGGTCTACTACCAGGTCTACTACCAGGTCGACTACCAGGTCTACTACCAGGTCTACTACCAGGTCTACTACCAGGTCTACTACAAGGTCGACTACTAGGTCTACTACCAGGTCTACTACCAGGTCTACCACCAGGTCTACTACCAGGTCGACTACCAGGTCTACTACCAGGTCTACTACCAGGTCTACTACCAGGTCTACTACCAGGTCGACTACCAGGTCTACTACCAGGTCTACTACCAGGTCGACTACCAGGTCTACTACCAGGTCTACCACCAGGTCTACTACCAGGTCGACTACCAGGTCTACTACCAGGTCGACTACCAGGTCTACTACCAGGTCTACCACCAGGTCTACTACCAGGTCGACTACCAGGTCTACTACCAGGTCTACTACCAGGTCTACTACCAGGTCGACTACCAGGTCTACTACCAGGTCTACTACCAGGTCTACTACCAGGTCTACCACCAGGTCTACTACCAGGTCGACTACCAGGTCTACTACCAGGTCTACTACCAGGTCGACTACCAGGTCGACTACCAGGTCTACTACCAGGTCTACCACCAGGTCTACCACCAGGTCTACTACCAGGTCTACCACCAGGTCTACCACCAGGTCTACTACCAGGTCTACCACCAGGTCTACTACCAGGTCTACTACCAGGTCTACTACTAGGTCTACTACCAGGTCTACTACCAGGTCTACTACCAGGTCTACTACCAGGTCGACTACCTGGTCTACTACCAGGTCTACTACCAGGTCGACTACTAGGTCTACTACCAGGTCTACTACCAGGTCTACTACCAGGTCGACTACCACGTCTACTACCAGGTCTACTACCAGGTCTACTACCAGGTCGACTACCAGGTCTACTACCAGGTCTACTACCAGGTCTACTACCAGGTCTACCACCAGGTCTACTACAAGGTCGACTACTAGGTCTACTACCAGGTCTACTACCAGGTCTACTACCAGGTCTACCACCAGGTCTACTACCAGGTCGACTACCAGGTCTACTACCAGGTCTACTACCAGGTCTACTACCAGGTCTACTACCAGGTCGACTACCAGGTCTACTACCATTTCTACTACCAGGTCTACTACCAGGTCTACCACCAGGTCTACCACCAGGTCTACTACCAGGTCTACCACCAGGTCTACCACCAGGTCTACTACCAGGTCTACCACCAGGTCTACTACCAGGTCTACTACCAGGTCTACTACTAGGTCTACTACCAGGTCTACTACCAGGTCTACCACCAGGTCTACTACCAGGTCTACTACCAGGTCGACTACCAGGTCTACTACCAGGTCGACTACCAGGTCTACTACCAGGTCTACTACCAGGTCTACTACCAGGTCGACTACCAGGTCGACTACCAGGTCTACTACCAGGTCTACCACCAGGTCTACTACAAGGTCGACTACTAGGTCTACTACCAGGTCTACTACCAGGTCTACTACCAGGTCTACCACCAGGTCTACCACCAGGTCGACTACCAGGTCGACTACCAGGTCTACTACCAGGTCTACTACCAGGTCTACTACCAGGTTGACTACCAGGTCTACTACCAGGTCTACTACCAGGTCTACTACCAGGTCGACTACCAGGTCAACTACCAGGTCGACTACCAGGTCTACTACCAGGTCGACTACCAGGTCGACTACCAGGCCTACTACCAGGTCTACTACCAGGTCTACTACCAGGTCGACTACCAGGTCTACTACCAGGTCTACTACCAGGTCTACTACCAGGTCTACCACCAGGTCTACTACCAGGTCGACTACCAGGTCTACTACCAGGTCTACTACCAGGTCTACTACCAGGTCGACTACCAGGTCTACTACCAGGTCGACTACCAGGTCGACTACCAGGTCTACTACCAGGTCTACTACCAGGTCGACTTCCAGGTCTACTACCAGGTCTACTACCAGGTCGACTACCAGGTCTACTACCAGGTCTACTACCAGGTCTACTACCAGGTCGACTACCAGGTCTACTACCAGGTCTACTACCAGGTCTACCACCAGGTCTACTACAAGGTCGACTACTAGGTCTACTACCAGGTCTACTACCAGGTCTACTACCAGGTCTACCACCAGGTCTACCACCAGGTCGACTACCAGGTCGACTACCAGGTCTACTACCAGGTCTACTACCAGGTCTACTACCAGGTCGACTACCAGGTCTACTACCAGGTCTACTACCAGGTCTACTACCAGGTCGACTACCAGGTCGACTACCAGGTCGACTACCAGGTCTACTACCAGGTCGACTACCAGGTCGACTACCAGGCCTACTACCAGGTCTACTACCAGGTCTACTACCAGGTCGACTACCAGGTCTACTACCAGGTCTACTACCAGGTCTACCACCAGGTCTACTACCAGGTCGACTACCAGGTCTACTACCAGGTCTACTACCAGGTCTACTACCAGGTCGACTACCAGGTCTACTACCAGGTCTACTACCAGGTCTACTACAAGGTCGACTACTAGGTCTACTACCAGGTCTACTACCAGGTCTACTACCAGGTCTACCACCAGGTCTACTACCAGGTCGACTACCAGGTCTACTACCAGGTCTACCACCAGGTCTACTACAAGGTCGACTACTAGGTCTACTACCAGGTCTACTACCAGGTCTACTACCAGGTCTACCACCAGGTCTACTACCAGGTCGACTACCAGGTCTACTACCAGGTCTACTACCAGGTCGACTACCAGGTCTACTACCAGGTCTACTACCAGGTCGACTACCAGGTCGACTACCAGGTCTACTACCAGGTCTACTACCAGGTCTACTACCAGGTCGACTACCAGGTCGACTACCAGGTCGACTACCAGGTCTACTACCAGGTCGACTACTAGGTCTACCTCCAGGTCTACTACCAGGACTACTACCAGGTCTACTACCAGGTCTACTACCAGGTCTGCTACCAGGTCTACTACCAGGTCGACTACCAGGTCGACTACCAGGTCTGCTACCAGGTCTACTACCAGGTCGACTACCAGGTCGACTACCAGGTCGACTACCAGGTCTGCTACCAGGTCTACTACCAGGTCGACTACCAGGTCGACTACCAGGTCGACTACCAGGTCGACTACCAGGTCTACTACCAGGTCTACTACCAGGTCTACCACCAGGTCTACTACAAGGTCGACTACTAGGTCTACTACCAGGTCTACTACCAGGTCGACTACCAGGTCTACTACCAGGTCTACCTCCAGGTCTACTACCAGGTCGACTACCAGGTCTACTACCAGGTCTACTACCAGGTCTACCTCCAGGTCTACCTCCAGGTCTACTACCAGGTCGACTACCAGGTCTACTACCAGGTCGACTACCAGGTCTACTACCAGGTCTACTACCAGGTCGACTACCAGGTCTACTACCAGGTCGACTACCAGGTGGACTACCAGGTCGACTACCAGGTCTACCACCAGGTCTACTACCAGGTTTATTCACCTGTTCTCTTCTGCTGTGTATTATAAACCTCCCTTACAGATGCATAGAGCAACATTCTTGACATAAAAGCCTATCTAATTGGCCGATTATATGTGAGATGATTTTGGTAATTTGTTGACTGCTTCGGGAAAACAAACCCGCCAGAAAAGGTGTGGAATGTATTATTTTATGGAAATATAAAACATAATAGCCAAAGAAATTATTATTTTAGAAAGCAAAGACGCAATTGATTTTCTCTCTTCTCACTAACACAAACGATTGCATATTGTCGTTATATTTACCCGTTTTTATTTATTCATTAATAATAACATCATATTCCACGTTTTCACAAAATACTAGTCTACTGCCTGATGGCAATGCTTCAAACACTATAAGCTGTGTATATGAATGGTCTAAACCGTTTGGGAAACACATTCTCACGTTAGTTTTTAAAAATACTTTAGTGTGAAAACTGGTGCACGCATGCTTTGGGGTATATACTGTACGTACCCATGGTTTATACATGAGCCCTCTGACTAACTAACTAACGGGAGAGGATGGTTCCTGGCCCCCAGCTGATTGGTTAAAGGACCAGACTAACTAACTAACAGGAGAGGATGGTTCCTGGCCCCCAGCTGATTGGTTAAAGGACCAGACTAACTAACTAACAGGAGAGGATGGTTCCTGGCCCAAAGCTGATTGGTTAAAACCCCAGACTAACTAAATAACAGGAGAGGATGGTTCCTGGCCCCCAGCCTACTGGTTAAAGAACCAGACTAACTAACTAACAGGAGAAGATGGTTCCTGGCCCCCAGCTGATTGGTTAAAGGACCAGACTAACTAACTAACAGGAGAGGATGGAGACCTCACCTGGCTTAACTGGTGCCCTCAGAGACGCAACCTCTCTCATCGTAACTCAATGCCTAGTTGTACCTCCACTGTACTCACAGCCTACCATACCCTTGTCTGTACACTATGCCCTGAATCTATTCCAACACGACCAGAAATCTGCTCCTTTTATTCTCTGTTCCCTACGCACTAGACGACCAATTCTTATAGCTTTTAGCCGTACCCTTATCCCACTCCTCCTCTGTTCCTCTGGTGATGTAGAGGTTAAGGCCCTGTATCCCCCAGTACTACACATATTCCCCAGGCGCTGTCATTTGTTGACTTATGTAACTGTAAATGTCTTGGTTCATGCATGTTAACATCAGAAGCCTCCTCCCTAAGTTTGTTTTATTCACTGCTTTAGCACACTCTGCCAACCTGGATGTCTTAGCCGTGTCTGAATCCTGGCTTAGGAAGACCACCAAAAATTCTGAAACCTCCAAGCACAACATTTTCCATCAAGATAGAACTGCCAAAGGGGGCGGAGATTCAATCTACTGCAGAAATAGCCTGCAGTTCTGTCATACTATCCATCTGTACCCAAACAGTTGGAGCTTCTATTTTTTTTAAATCCACCTTTCCAGAAATAAGTCTCTCACTGTTGCCACTTGTTATAGACCCCCCTCAGCCCCCAGCTGTGCCCTGGACACCATATGTGAATTGATTGCCCCCCATCTATCTTCAGAGTTTGTTCTGTTAGGTGACCTAAACTGGGATATGCTTAACACCCCGGCAGTCCTACAATCTAAGGTAGATGCCCTCAATCTCACACAAATGATCAAGAAACTTACCAGGTACAACCCCAAATCCGTGGGCACCCTCATAAATATCATCCTAAAAATCTTGCCCTCTAAATACACCTCTGCTGTCTTCAACCAGGATCTCAGTGATCACTGCATCATTGCCTGCGTCCGTATTGGGTCTGCGGTCAAACAACCACCCCTCATCACGGTCAAACAATCCCAAAAATACTTCAGGGAGCATCAACCTGGCCCGGGTATCCTGGAAGGATATTGACCTCATCCCATCAGTAGAGGATGCCTGGCTGTTCTTTAAAAGTGCTTTCCTCACCAACTTATAAACATGCCCCATTCAAAAAATATAGAACTAAGAACAGACCCCTGGTTCACTCCAGACTTGACTGACCTTGACCAGCACAAAACATCCTGTGGCGTTCTGCATTAGCATCGAATAGCCCCCACGATATGCAGCTATTAAGGGAAGTCAGGAACCAATGTACATAGTCAGTTAGGAAAGCAAAGGCTAGCATTTTCAAACAGAAATTTGATCCTGTAGCACTAATTACAAAATGTTTTGGGACACTGTAAAGTCCATGGAGAATAAGTGCACCACCTGCCCACTGCACTGAGGCTAGGAAACACTGTCATCACCGATAAACCTATGATAATCGAGAATTTCAATAAGCATTTTTCTGCATTGGGCCATGCTTGCCACCTGGCTACCTCTACCCCGGCCAACAGCTCTGCACCCTCCACAGCAACTTGCCCAAGCCCCCCGGTTTCTCCTTCACCCAAATCCAGATAGCTGATGTTCTGAAAGAGCTGCATAATCTGGACCTCTACAAATCAGTTGGGGTAGACAATCTTGACCCTCTCTTCTAGAATTATCTGCCGCAATTGTTGCAACCCCTATTACTAGCCTGTTCAACCTCTCTTTCATATCATCTGAAATCCTTAAAGATTGGAAATGTCCTGCGGTCGATCCCCCTCTACAAAGGGGGAGACACTCTAGACCCAAATCCATCCTGCCCTGCATTTCTAAAGTCTTCAAAAGCCTAGTCAACAAACAGATTACCGACCATCTCGAATCCCACCGTACCTTCTCCGCTATGCAATCTGGTTCCCGAGCTGGTCATGGGTGCACCTCAGCTACGCTCAAGTTCCTAAACGATATCAGAACCGCCATTGATAAAAGACAGTACTGTGCACAGTCTTCATCGACCTGTCCAAGGCTTTCGCCTCTGTCAATCACCATATTCTTAACTCGGTCTCAACTGTCCTACCTGGTTAAATAAAGGTGAAATAAATCAAATAAAATTGGCAGACTCAATAGCCTTGGTAAAGCCTTGCCTTATCTCAGCTCAATGATCACCATAGCAACACCCACCCATAGCATACGCTCCAGCAGGTATATTTCACTGGTCATCCCCAAAACCAAAACCCCTTTCCTTCCAGTTCTCTGCTGCCAATTAGTGGAACAAATTGCAAAAGTCACTGACTTGTCACTCACTAACTAGCTTACCGATCACTGCACCTGTACACAGCCAATCTGTAAATAGCCCATCCAAGTAACTCATCCCCATATTGTTACTTGTTTGCTTTTTTCACCCCAGTATTTCTCCTTGCACATCATCATCTGCACATCTATTACTGCAGTATTAATGCTAAATTGTAATTATTTCGTCACTATGGCCTATTTGTTGCCTTACTACATTTGCACACACTGTATACAGATTTTTCTATTGTGTTATTGACTGTACGCTTGTTTATCCCATGTGTAACTCTGTGTTGTTGTTTGTGTCGCACTGCTTTGCTTTATCTTCGCCAGGTCACAGATGCAAATGTGAACTTGTTCTCAACTGGTCTACCTGGTTAAATAAAGGTGAAATAAAAATAAATAAAATAACTAACTAACTAACCTAAAATGAGATTATGATGGCTAACTGTTAAGGGTATGCTTCCTTTATAGTTAACTGCCACGTAGAGTCAACTTCTCTGGTCAGAAACACCATTATAGTGGCAAAATTAACAATGAAGTGTAAATAGGAAAATGTATGTCAGTCTTTCCCAAAACAGAAGATTGTAAATGAGTTAATCACAACATACTGGGTGGTTGGGTATGGATTAAACAGCTTGTGAACATATTAGAACAAAACTTGTTTACATTTGTGTTTGTTTTGGTGTTCAGCAGTGTTTTCTTTGTCTTTTTTCGCACACAATATTTTTTCTTGAGGCAAGTCGGAGTTCGGTAGTCGAAGTCTACACCTTTGTCATCAGTGATTGGTCAACAGTACTAATCATTTTTTTGTAGAATATGAAAGCACAGACATTCACTTCAACTAGACAAGTTCTGCTAGGAGCTAACTGAACCTATGTGGATGCCATTACTAGCCGAGTTCTGCTAGGAGCTAACTGAACCTTTGTGGGTGCCATTACTAGCCGAGTTCTGCTAGGAGCTAACTGAACCTTTGTGGGTGCCACTACTAGCCGAGTTCTGCTATGAGCAAACTGAACCTATGTTGATGGTTGCCTTTACTAGCCCAGTTCTGCTCTGCCTTTTAAAACACTCTCCTCTACTCTAGCTTCCTTACTCCCCTCAACGACCACCATTCAACCCTCCACCCCCCCACCCATTATCTCACATTTCAGCCCGTCTATGATGATGCTGGAACCGTCCTTAACCTCTTTACCTCCTTACTTCCTTATATCTTTACATCCTTACCAATCCCCAATGTCTTGAAACCCTCCCTTTATCCTTATCCTTCCCTGGATAGGAAGGTGTATCAGTGACCGTAGACAATCGCCCAGAGTGGGGCTGGGAGGGAGTAGGCTTTGTGAGAGTTACTGAGAAGGACGGATGGAGGGGGAGAAGGATGGGGAGAAGGCGGGGGAGGAAAAGAAGGAGGGTGTAAAGGGGTAGTTACATCCAGTCCATTAATATGAACTACATCTTTATACCCCTCTCTCTCTCTCTCTCTCTCTCTCTCTCTCTCTCTCTCTCTCTCTCTCTCTCTCTCGTTCTCTCTCTCTCTCTCTCTCTCTCTCTCTCTCTCTCTCTCTGTCTCTCTATCTCTCTCTGTCTCTCTCTCTCTCCCTCCCTCTCTCTCTCTCTATCTCTCTCTCTCTCTCTCTCTCTGTCTGTAATAAGGAAACATTGGAGAGTAGCTCCTTATTGGGGGATGAGGAGGGGGGGTTTGACACGGCTTCTTGCCTCCTTAATCTCTTGTCTCGCCTCTCCAGCCCCCGCCGGTGCCCCCCACCTCCCCACCGGTGGCCACATGCTGCTGCTGGAGCCAAGAGGATGCCCCCCGCAGAGAATGTTACTCAGTGTGGTGTCATGGCGGGCCCTCTGCTCCATGCCATGGTGCCTGATAACTCTAAGTACAGACTGTCACAGGAAGCTCTCCTTCTTTCCTACACCCATCTCAGCTTTTAAAGTGCCTCACATTCAGCACTGCTCTAAAACGTTGTGCCATTGTGAAGGGGCTGATAATGGAGACATTAGCTGAATGGTAATGTGTTCTCTCCTTGCTAGGCCCAGGTCGTGCCTCTACTATGTGATGGGAGGAAGAGGAGGTCCATGTTCCATGAAGCCCAGGCCGTGACTCTACTCTGGGATGGGAGGAAGAGGAGGTCCATGTTCCCTGAAGGCCAGGCCGAGGCCTTGCCTCTACTCTGGGATGGGAGGAAGAGGAGGTCCATGTTCCCTGAAGCCCAGGCCGTGACTCTACTCTGGGATGGGAGGAAGAGGAGGTCCATGTTCCCTGAAGCCCAGGCCGTGACTCTACTCTGGGAAGGGAGGAAGAGGAGGTCCATGTTCCCTGAAGCCCAGGCCGTGACTCTACTCTGGGATGGGAGGAAGAGGAGGTCCATGTTCCCTGAAGCCCAGGCCCAGGCCGTGCCTCTACTCTGGGATGGGAGGACGAGGAGGTCCATGTTCCCTGAAGCCCAGGCCCAGGCCGTGCCTCTACTCTGGGACGGGAGGAAGAGGAGGTCCATGTTCCTTGAAGCCCAGGCCCAGGCCGTGACTCTACTCTGGGATGGGAGGAAGAGGAGGTCCATGTTCCCTGAAGCCCAGGCCGTGCCTCTACTCTGGGATGGGAGGAAGAGGAGGTCCATGCTCCATGAAGCCCAGGCCGTGCCTCTACTCTGGGATGGGAGGAAGAGGAGGTCCATGTTCCCTGAAGCCCAGGTCGTGACTCTACTCTGGGATGGGAGGAAGAGGAGGTCCATGTTCCCTGAAGCCCAGGTCGTGACTCTACTCTGGGATGGGAGGAAGAGGAGGTCCATGTTTCCTGAAGCCCAGGCCCAGGCCGTGCCTCTATTATGTCTGTTACTGTCTGTTACTACTGTTACCGTCTGTTACTGCCAGTTACTACTGCTACCCTCTGTTACTGTCTGTTACTACTGCTGCTGTCTCTTACCGTCTGTTACTACTGCTGCTGTCTGCTACTGTCTGCTACTGTCTGTTGCTGTCTGTTACTGTCTGTTACTGTCTGTTACTGTCTGTTACTGTCTGTTACTACTGCTGTTGTCTGTTACTGTCTGTTACTGTCTGCTACTGTCTGTTACCGTCTGTTACTACTGCTACTGTATGCTACTGTCTGTTACCATCTGTTACTACTGCTACTGTCTGTTACTGTCTGTTACTGTCTGTTACTGTCTGTTACTGTCTGCTACTGTCTGTTACTGTCTGCTACTGTCTGTTACTGTCTGTTACTGTCTGTTACTGTCTGTAGCCCCATTATTATGGTGTGTCACTGTTTTAGTATAATCTGATGTCATAGAGGTCTGTTATTATGGTGTTCTATTAAACAAGCCTCATTAGATCAGTAAAGAGTTTATTCCTCACTCTACTAAACTACATAGTGAAATACCTTACCCTTTAATATCTTTGTTCATGTTGTTTGGCTCTTAGAAAAATATCTGAACAACGTTACGTGATATTTGTAGTGCCAAACCAATCTAATTATTCCTGTAGAAGCCACAGCACTTATCCCAAACCAATCTAATACTTCCTGTAGAAGTCACAGCACTTAACACAAACCAATCTAATACCTCCTGTAGAAGCCACAGCACTTAATCTAAACCAATCTAATTCTTCCTGTAGAAGCCCCAGCACTTAACCCAAACCAATCTAATACCTCCTGTAGAAGCCACAGCACTTAATCTAAACCAATCTAATTCTTCCTGTAGAAGCCACAGCACTTAACCTAAACCAATCTAATTCTTCCTGTAGAGGCCACAGCACTTAACCCAAACCAATCTAATACTTCCTGTAGAAGCCACAGCACTTAACACAAACCAATCTAAAACTTCCTGTAGAAGCCACAGCACTTAACACAAACCAATCTAACACTTCCCGTAGAAGCCACAGCACTTAACCCAAACCAAACCAACTGTTAATAATACAGGGTAAATCCCTTTCTTCAATATTACATGCACTGTTTGCTTTATGTTGTATGTGAATACAATATTACTATTAGAAAACATTCCCCTGTAATGCATTAGAGAAGGATGGAGGGAGGGGGTGGGAGAAGGTGGAGGTGAAGAAGGATGAAGGAAGGGGGTGGGAGGAGGATGGAGGGAGGGGGTGGGAGGAGGTGGAGGTGAAGAAGGAGTGAGGGAGGGGGTGGGAAGAGGATGGAGGGAGGGGGTGGGAGAAGGTGGAGGTGAAGAAGGATGGAGGGAGGGGGTGGGAGGAGGATGGAGTGAGGGGGTGGGAGAAGGTGGAGGTGAAGAAGGATGGAGGGAGGGGGTGGGAAGAGGATGGAGGGAGGGGTGGGAGAAGGTGGAGGTGAAGAAGGATGGAGGGAGGGGGTGGGAGGAGGATGGAGGGAGAAGGTGGTGGGAGAAGGTGGAGGTGAAGAAGGATGGAGGGAGGGGGTGGGAGGAGGATGGAGGGAGGGAGGGGGTGGGAGGAGGATGGGGGGAGGGGGTGGGAGGAGGATGGAGGGAGGGGGTGGGAAAAGGATGGAGGGAGGGAGGGGGTGGGAAAAGGATGGAGGGAGGGAGGGGGTGGGAAAAGGATGGAGGGAGGGAGGGAGGGGGTGGGAAAAGGATGGAGAGAGGGAGGGGGTGGGAAAAGGATGGAGGGAGGGAGGGGGTGGGAAAAGGATGGATGGAGGGAGGGAGGGGGTGGGAAAAGGATGGATGGAGGGAGGGAGGGGTGGGAAAAGGATGGAGGGAGGGTGGGGGTGGGAGGAGGATGGAGGGAGGGGGTGGGAGGGGGATGGAGGGAGGGGGTGGGAGGAGGATGGAGGGAGGGGGTGGGAAAAGGATGGAGGGAGGGAGGGGGTGGGAAAAGAATGGATGGAGGGAGGGGGTGGGAAAAGGATGGAGGTAGGGAGGGGTGGGAAAAGGATGGAGGGAGGGAGGGGGTGGGAAAAGGATGGATGGAGGCAGGGAGGGGGTGGGAAAAGGATGGAGGGAGGGTGGGGGTGGGAGGAGGATGGAGGGAGGGGGTGGGAGGAGGATGGAGGGAGGGGGTGGGAAAAGGATGGAGGGAGGGAGGTGGTGGGAAAAGGATGGAGGGAGGGAGGGGGTGGGAGGAGGATGGAGGGAGGGGGTGGGAAAAGGATGGAGGGAGGGAAGGGGTGGGAAAAGGATGGAGGGAGGGAGGGGGTGGGAGGAGGATGGAGGGAGGGGGTGGGAGGAGGATGGAGGGAGGGGTGGGAAAAGGATTGGTGGAGGGAGGCAGTGGGAAAAGTATGGAGGGAGGGAGGGGGTGGGAAAAGGATGGAGGGAGGGAGGGGGTGGGAATAGGATGGAGGGAGGGAGGGGGTGGGAAAAGGATGGAGGGAGGGAGGGATGGATGGAGGGATGGATGGAGGGATGGAGAGAGGAAGGGAGGGATGGATGGATGGAGAGAGGGAGGGATGGATGGAGGGAGGGTGGGGGTGGGAAAAGGATGAAGGGAGTGTGGGGGTGGGAAAAGGATGGAGGGAGGGTGGGATGGATGGAGGGATGGAGAGAGGAACGGAGGGATGTATGGAGAGAGGGAGGGATGGATGGAGGGAGGGTGGGGGTGGGAAAAGGATGGAGGGAGGGTGGGGGTGGGTGGGAGAAGGTGGAGGTGAAGAAGGATGGTGGGAGGGAGGGGGTGGGAGAAGGTGGAGGTGAAGAAGGATGGAGGGAGGGAGGGGGTGGGAAAAGGATGGAGGGAGGGAGGGGGTTGGAAAGGGATGGAGGGAGGGAGGGGGTGGGAGGGGGTGGGAGAAGGTGGAGGTGAAGAAGGATGGTGGGAGGTAGGTGCAGGGGTACTTGTGTAATCTGTGTTTGGTCAATGTGGCAGAATATTGAATTC
>NC_143032.1:2325000-2370000 GCF_057628025.1 Oncorhynchus mykiss | reverse complement strand
TTCTTGCCTTGTCTCTCAGATCGTTCACAGCTTTGTGGAAGTTACCTGTGGCACTGATGTTTAGGCCAAGGTATGTATAGTTTTTTGTGTGCTCTAGGGCAACAGTCTAGATGGAATTTGTATTTGTCGTCCTGGCGACTGGACCTTTTTTGGAACACCATTATTTTGGTCTTACTGAGATTTACTCTCAGGGCCCAGGTCTAACAGAATCTGTGCATAAGATCTAGGTGCTGCTGTAGGCCCTCCTTGGTTGGTGACAGAAGCACCAGATCATCAGCAAACAGCAAACAGCAGACATTTGACTTCGGATTCTAGTAGGGTGAGGCCGAGTGCTGCAGACCTTTCTAGTATCTCTCTCTCTCTCTCTCTCTCTCTCTCTCTCTCTCTCTCTCTCTCTCTCTCTCTCTCTCTCTCTCTACTTCTCATTCTCTCTCATCTGGAGTAAAACAAGTCTGTTGTCACTGACCTTAGTTCATTTGTTATGTCTTTGTTTAGTATGGTCAGGGCGTGAGTTGGGTGGGTTGTCTATGTTTCTTTTTCTATGATTTGGGATTTCTGTGTTTGGCCTGGTATGGTTCTATATCAGAGGCAGCTGTCAATCGTTGTCCCTGATTGAGAACCATACTTAGGTAGCCTGGTTGTCCCTGATTGAGAACCATACTTAGGTAGCCTGGTTGTCCCTGATTGAGAACCATACTTAGGTAGCCTGGTTGTCCCTGATTGAGAACCAAACTTAGGTAGCCTGGTTGTCCCTGATTGAGAACCATACTTAGGTAGCCTGGTTGTCCCTGATTGAGAACCATACTTAGGTAGCCTGGTTGTCCCTGATTGAGAACCATACTTAGGTAGCCTGGTTGTCCCTGATTGAGAACCATACTTAGGTAGCCTGGTTGTCCCTGATTGAGAACCATACTTAGGTAGCCTGGTTGTCCCTGATTGAGAACCATACTTAGGTAGCCTGGTTGTCCCTGATTGAGAACCATACTTAGGCAGCCTGGTTGTCCCTGATTGAGAACCATACTTAGGTAGCCTGGTTGTCCCTGATTGAGAACCATACTTAGGTAGCCTGGTTGTCCCTGATTGAGAACCATACTTAGGTAGCCTGGTTGTCCCTGATTGAGAACCATACTTAGGTAGCCTGGTTGTCCCTGATTGAGAACCATACTTAGGTAGCCTGGTTGTCCCTGATTGAGAACCATACTTAGGTAGCCTGGTTGTCCCTGATTGAGAACCATATTTAGGCAGCCTGGTTGTCCCTGATTGAGAACCATATTTAGGCAGCCTGGTTGTCCCTGATTGAGAACCATACTTAGGTAGCCTGGTTGTCCCTGATTGAGAACCATACTTAGGTAGCCTGGTTGTCCCTGATTGAGAACCAAACTTAGGTAGCCTGGTTGTCCCTGATTGAGAACCATACTTAGGTAGCCTGGTTGTCCCTGATTGAGAACCATATTTAGGTAGCCTGGTTGTCCCTGATTGAGAACCAAACTTAGGTAGCCTGGTTGTCCCTGATTGAGAACCATATTTAGGCAGCCTGGTTGTCCCTGATTGAGAACCATATTTAGGCAGCCTGGTTGTCCCTGATTGAGAACCATATTTAGGCAGCCTGGTTGTCCCTGATTGAGAACCATACTTAGGTAGCCTGGTTGTCCTTGATTGAGAACCATACTTAGGTAGCCTGGTTGTCCCTGATTGAGAACCAAACTTAGGTAGCCTGGTTGTCCCTGATTGAGAACCATACTTAGGTAGCCTGGTTGTCCCTGATTGAGAACCATATTTAGGTAGCCTGGTTGTCCCTGATTGAGAACCAAACTTAGGTAGCCTGGTTGTCCCTGATTGAGAACCATATTTAGGCAGCCTGGTTGTCCCTGATTGAGAACCATATTTAGGCAGCCTGGTTGTCCCTGATTTAGAACCATATTTAGGCAGCCTGGTTTTCCCTGATTGAGAACCATACTTAGGTAGCCTGGTTGTCCCTGATTGAGAACCATACTTAGGTAGCCTGGTTGTCCCTGATTGAGAACCATACTTAGGTAGCCTGGTTGTCCCTGATTGAGAACCATACTTAGGTAGCCTGGTAGTTTTGTTTGTTTCACTTTGTTATTTTGTATTTTGTAGTGTTCAGTTTTTACACGTTAAAATGGACATTTACCTGCTGCAAATTGGTCCGATATCTTTTACTCCTCGTCAGAAGAAGAGGACAAGCGTGACATCTGTAACCTGGACATTCCTCCCTATAAACATCAACATGGACAATCCTTACAAAAACGTCAACTTATAAATCAGCTAGACTATTATTTGTTATCCACCATCTAGACTATTATCTACCATCTAGACTATTATCTATTATCCACCATCTAGACTATTATCTATTATCCATCATCTAGACTATTATCTATTATCCACCATCTAGACTATTATCCAACATCTAGACTATTATCTATTATCTACCATCTAGACTATTATCCAACATCTAGACTATTATCTATTATCTACCATCTAGACTATTATCCAACATCTAGACTATTATCTATTATCTACCATCTAGACTATTATCCAACATCTAGACTATTATCTATTATCCACCATCTAGACTATTATCTATTATCCACCATCTAGACTATTATCTATTATCCACCATCTAGACTATTATCTATTATCCACCATCTAGACTATTATCTATTATCCACCATCTAGACTATTATCTATTATCCACCATCTAGACTATTATCCACCATCTAGACTATTATCTATTATCCACCATCTAGACTATTATCTATTATCCACCATCTAGACTATTATCCACCATCTAGACTATTATCTATTATCTAGACTATTATCTATTTTCCACCATCTAGACTATTATCTATTATCCACCATCTAGACTATTATCTATTATCTACCATCTAGACTATTATCTATTATCCACCATCTAGACTAGTATCTATTATCTACCATCTAGACTATTATCTATTATCCACCATCTAGACTATTATCTATTATCCACCATCTAGACTATTATCTATTATCTACCATCTAGACTATTATCTATTATCCACCATCTAGAATATTATCTATTATCTACCATCTAGACTATTATCTATTATCTACCATCTAGACTATTATCTATTATCCACCATCTAGACTATTATCTATTATCCAACATCTAGACTATTATCTATTATCTACCATCTAGACTATTATCTATTATCCACCATCTAGACTATTATCTATTATCCACCATCTAGACTATTATCTATTATCCACCATCTAGACTATTATCTATTATCCACCATCTAGACTATTATCTATTATCTACCATCTAGACTATTATCTATTATCCACCATCTAGACTATTATCTGTTATCCACCATCTAGACTATTATCTATTATCCACCATCTAGACTATTATCTACCATCTAGACTATTATCTATTATCTAGACTATTATCTATTATCCACCATCTAGACTATTATCTATTATCCACCATCTAGACTATTATCTATTATCCACCATCTAGACTATTATCTATTATCTACCATCTAGACTATTATCTATTATCCACCATCTAGACTATTATCTATTATCTATCATCTAGACTATTATCTATTATCTAACATCTAGACTATTATCTATTATCTACCATCTAGACTATTATCTATTATCCACCATCTAGACTATTATCTACCATCTAGACTATTATCTATTATCTAGACTATTATCTATTATCCACCATCTAGACTATTATCTATTATCCACCATCTAGACTATTATCTATTATCCACCATCTAGACTATTATCTATTATCTACCATCTAGACTATTATCTATTATCCACCATCTAGACTATTATCTATTATCTATCATCTAGACTATTATCTATTATCTAACATCTAGACTATTATCTATTATCCACCATCTAGACTATTATCTACCATCTAGACTATTATCTATTATCTAGACTATTATCTATTATCCACCATCTAGACTATTATCTATTATCCACCATCTAGACTATTATCTATTATCCACCATCTAGACTATTATCTATTATCTACCATCTAGACTATTATCTATTATCCACCATCTAGACTATTATCTATTATCTATCATCTAGACTATTATCTATTATCTAACATCTAGACTATTATCTATTATCTACCATCTAGACTATTATCTATTATCCACCATCTAGACTATTATCTACCATCTAGACTATTATCTATTATCTAGACTATTATCTATTATACACCATCTAGACTATTATCTATTATCCACCATCTAGACTATTATCTATTATCCACCATCTAGACTATTATCTATTATCTACCATCTAGACTATTATCTATTATCCACCATCTAGACTATTATCTATTATCTATCATCTAGACTTTTATCTATTATCTACCATCTAGACTATTATCTATTATCTACCATCTAGACTATTATCTATTATCCACCATTTAGACTATTATCTACCATCTAGACTATTATCTGTTATCTACCATCTAGACTATTATCTATTATCCAACATCTAGACTATTATCTATTATCTACCATCTAGACTAGTATCTATTATCCACCATCTAGACTATTATCTATTATCTACCATCTAGACTATTATCTATTATCCACCATCTAGACTATTATCTATTATCCACCATCTAGACTATTATCTGTTATCCACCATCTAGACTATTATCTATTATCCACCATCTAGACTATTATCTACCATCTAGACTATTATCTATTATCTAGACTATTATCTATTATCCACCATCTAGACTATTATCTATTATCTAGACTATTATCTATTATCCACCATCTAGACTATTATCTATTATCCACCATCTAGACTATTATCTATTATCCACCATCTAGACTATTATCTATTATCTACCATCTAGACTATTATCTATTATCCACCATCTAGACTATTATCTATTATCTATCATCTAGACTATTATCTATTATCTAACATCTAGACTATTATCTATTATCTACCATCTAGACTATTATCTATTATCCACCATCTAGACTATTATCTACCATCTAGACTATTATCTATTATCTAGACTATTATCTATTATCCACCATCTAGACTATTATCTATTATCCACCATCTAGACTATTATCTATTATCCACCATCTAGACTATTATCTATTATCTACCATCTAGACTATTATCTATTATCCACCATCTAGACTATTATCTATTATCTATCATCTAGACTATTATCTATTATCTAACATCTAGACTATTATCTATTATCCACCATCTAGACTATTATCTACCATCTAGACTATTATCTATTATCTAGACTATTATCTATTATCCACCATCTAGACTATTATCTATTATCCACCATCTAGACTATTATCTATTATCCACCATCTAGACTATTATCTATTATCTACCATCTAGACTATTATCTATTATCCACCATCTAGACTATTATCTATTATCTATCATCTAGACTATTATCTATTATCTAACATCTAGACTATTATCTATTATCTACCATCTAGACTATTATCTATTATCCACCATCTAGACTATTATCTACCATCTAGACTATTATCTATTATCTAGACTATTATCTATTATCCACCATCTAGACTATTATCTATTATCCACCATCTAGACTATTATCTATTATCCACCATCTAGACTATTATCTATTATCTACCATCTAGACTATTATCTATTATCCACCATCTAGACTATTATCTATTATCTATCATCTAGACTTTTATCTATTATCTAACATCTAGACTATTATCTATTATCTACCATCTAGACTATTATCTATTATCCACCATTTAGACTATTATCTACCATCTAGACTATTATCTGTTATCTACCATCTAGACTATTATCTATTATCTACCATCTAGACTATTATCTATTATCCAGCATCTAGACTATAATCTATTATCTAGACTATTATCTATTATCTAGACTATTATCTATTATCTATTATCTAGACGATTATATATTTCCACCATCTAGACTATTATCTATTATCTAGACTATTATCTATTATCCACCATCTAGACTATTATCTATTATCTATTATCTAGACTATTATCTATTATCTATTATCTAGACTATTATCTATTATCCACCATCTAGACTATTATCTATTATCCACCATCTAGACTATTATCTATTATTTATTATCTAGACTATTATCTATTATCTATTATCCACCATCTAGACTATTATCTATTATCTATTATCTAGACTATTATCTTTTATCCATCATCTAGACTATTATCTATTATCTAGACTATTATCTATTATCCACCATCTAGACTATTATCTATTATCTATTATCTAGACTATTATCTTTTATCCATCATCTAGACTATTATCTATTATCTAGACTATTATCTATTATCCACCATCTAGACTATTATCTATTATCTATTATCTAGACTATTATCTTTTATCCACCATCTAGACTATTATCTACCATCTAGACTATTATCTATTATCTAGACTATTATCTATTATCCACCATCTAGACTATTATCTATTATCTAGACTATTATCTATTATCCACCATCTAGACTATTATCTATTATCCACCATCTAGACTATTATCTATTATCCACCATCTAGACTATTATCTATTATCTACCATCTAGACTATTATCTATTATCCACCATCTAGACTATTATCTATTATCTATCATCTAGACTATTATCTATTATCTAACATCTAGACTATTATCTATTATCTACCATCTAGACTATTATCTATTATCCACCATCTAGACTATTATCTACCATCTAGACTATTATCTATTATCTAGACTATTATCTATTATCCACCATCTAGACTATTATCTATTATCCACCATCTAGACTATTATCTATTATCCACCATCTAGACTATTATCTATTATCTACCATCTAGACTATTATCTATTATCCACCATCTAGACTATTATCTATTATCTATCATCTAGACTATTATCTATTATCTAACATCTAGACTATTATCTATTATCCACCATCTAGACTATTATCTACCATCTAGACTATTATCTATTATCTAGACTATTATCTATTATCCACCATCTAGACTATTATCTATTATCCACCATCTAGACTATTATCTATTATCCACCATCTAGACTATTATCTATTATCTACCATCTAGACTATTATCTATTATCCACCATCTAGACTATTATCTATTATCTATCATCTAGACTATTATCTATTATCTAACATCTAGACTATTATCTATTATCTACCATCTAGACTATTATCTATTATCCACCATCTAGACTATTATCTACCATCTAGACTATTATCTATTATCTAGACTATTATCTATTATCCACCATCTAGACTATTATCTATTATCCACCATCTAGACTATTATCTATTATCCACCATCTAGACTATTATCTATTATCTACCATCTAGACTATTATCTATTATCCACCATCTAGACTATTATCTATTATCTATCATCTAGACTTTTATCTATTATCTAACATCTAGACTATTATCTATTATCTACCATCTAGACTATTATCTATTATCCACCATTTAGACTATTATCTACCATCTAGACTATTATCTGTTATCTACCATCTAGACTATTATCTATTATCTACCATCTAGACTATTATCTATTATCCAGCATCTAGACTATAATCTATTATCTAGACTATTATCTATTATCTAGACTATTATCTATTATCTATTATCTAGACGATTATATATTTCCACCATCTAGACTATTATCTATTATCTAGACTATTATCTATTATCCACCATCTAGACTATTATCTATTATCTATTATCTAGACTATTATCTATTATCTATTATCTAGACTATTATCTATTATCCACCATCTAGACTATTATCTATTATCCACCATCTAGACTATTATCTATTATCTATTATCTAGACTATTATCTATTATCTATTATCCACCATCTAGACTATTATCTATTATCTATTATCTAGACTATTATCTTTTATCCATCATCTAGACTATTATCTATTATCTAGACTATTATCTATTATCCACCATCTAGACTATTATCTATTATCTATTATCTAGACTATTATCTTTTATCCATCATCTAGACTATTATCTTTTATCCATCATCTAGACTATTATCTTTTATCCACCATCTAGACTATTATCTATTATCCACCATCTAGACTATTATCTATTATCTATTATCTAGACTATTATCTATTATCTATTATCCACCATCTAGACTATTATCTATTATATAGACTATTATCTTTTATCCATCATCTAGACTATTATCTATTATCTATTATCTAGACTATTATCTATTATCCACCATCTAGACTATTATCTATTATCCACCATCTAGACTATTATCTATTATCCACCATCTAGACTATTATCTATTATCTATTATCTAGACTATTATCTATTATCTATTATCCACCATCTAGACTATTATCTATTATCTATTATCTAGACTATTATCTTTTATCCATCATCTAGACTAGCATCTATTATCCACCATCTAGACTATTATATATTATCTACCATCTAGACTATTATCTATTATCTAGACTATTATCTATTATCCACCATCTAGACTATTATCTATTATCTAGACTATTATCTATTATCCACCATCTAGACTATTATCTATTATCCACCATCTAGACTATTATATATTATCCACCATCTAGACTATTATCTATTATCCACCATCTAGACTATTATCTATTATCCACCATCTAGACTATTATCTATTATCCACCATCTAGACTATTATCTATTATCCACCATCTAGACTATTATCTATTATCCACCATCTAGACTATTATATATTATCTACCATCTAGGCTATTATCTATTATCCACCATCTAGACTATTATCTATTATCCACCATCTAGAATATTATCTATTATCCACCATCTAGACTATTATATATTATCTACCATCTAGACTATTATCTATTATCCATCATCTAGACTATTATCTATTATCCACCATCTAGACTATTATCTATTATCCACCATCTAGACTAGTATCTATTATCTACCATCTAGACTATTATCTATTATCCACCATCTAGACTATTATCTATTATCCACCATCTAGACTATTATCTATTATCTACCATCTAGACTATTATCTATTATCCACCATCTACACTATTATCTATTATCCACCATCTAGACTATTATCTATTATCTACCATCTAGACTATTATCTATTATCCATCATCTAGACTATTATCTATTATCCACCATCTAGACTATTATCTATTATCCACCATCTAGACTAGTATCTATTATCTACCATCTAGACTATTATCTATTATCTACCATCTAGACTATTATCTATTATCTAGACTATTATCTATTATCCACCATCTAGACTATTATCTATTATCCACCATCTAGACTAGTATCTATTATCCACCATCTAGACTATTATCTATTATCTAGACTATTATCTATTATCCACCATCTAGACTATTATCTATTATCCACCATCTAGACTATTATCTATTATCCACCATCTAGACTATTATCTATTATCCACCATCTAGACTAGTATCTATTATCCACCATCTAGACTATTATCTATTATCCACCATCTAGACTATTATCTACCATCTAGACTATTATCTATTATCTAGACTATTATCTATTATCCACCATCTAGACTATTATCTATTATCTAGACTATTATCTATTATCCACCATCTAGACTATTATCTATTATCCACCATCTAGACTATTATCTATTATCTACCATCTAGACTATTATCTATTATCCACCATCTAGACTATTATCTATTATCCACCATCTAGACTATTATCTATTATCTATCATCTAGACTATTATCTATTATCCACCATCTAGACTATTATCTATTATCCACCATCTAGACTATTATCTATTATCTACCATCTAGACTATTATCTATTATCCACCATCTAGACTAGTATCTATTATCCACCATCTAGACTATTATCTATTATCCACCATCTAGACTATTATCTATTATCCACCATTTAGACTATTATCTATTATCCACCATCTAGACTATTATCTATTATCCACCATCTAGACTATTATCTATTATCCATCATCTAGACTATTATCTATTATCCACCATCTAGACTAGTATCTATTATCCACCATCTAGACTATTATCTATTATCTACCATCTAGACTATTATCTATTATCCATCATCTAGACTATTATCTATTATCCACCATCTAGACTATTATCTAATATCCATCATCTAGACTATTATCTATTATCCATCATCTAGACTATTATCTATTATCCACCATCTAGACTAGTATCTATTATCCACCATCTAGACTATTATCTATTATCTACCATCTAGACTATTATCTATTATCCACCATCTAGACTAGTATCTATTATCCACCATCTAGACTATTATCTATTATCCACCATCTAGACTATTATCTATTATCCACCATCTAGACTATTATCTATTATCCACCATCTAGACTATTATCTATTATCCACCATCTAGACTATTATCTATTATCCATCATCTAGACTATTATCTATTATCCACCATCTAGACTATTATCTATTATCCACCATCTAGACTATTATCTATTATCCACCATCTAGACTATTATCTATTATCCACCATCTAGACTATTATCTATTATCCACCATCTAGACTATTATCTATTATCCACCATCTAGACTATTATCTATTATCTACCATCTAGACTATTATCTATTATCCATCATCTAGACTATTATCTATTATCCACCATCTAGACTATTATCTATTATCCACCATCTAGACTAGTATCTATTATCTACCATCTAGACTATTATCTATTATCCACCATCTAGACTATTATCTATTATCCACCATCTAGACTATTATCTATTATCTACCATCTAGACTATTATCTATTATCCACCATCTAGACTATTATCTATTATCCACCATCTAGACTATTATCTATTATCTACCATCTAGACTATTATCTATTATCCATCATCTAGACTATTATCTATTATCCACCATCTAGACTATTATCTATTATCCACCATCTAGACTAGTATCTATTATCTACCATCTAGACTATTATCTATTATCTACCATCTAGACTATTATCTATTATCTAGACTATTATCTATTATCCACCATCTAGACTATTATCTATTATCCACCATCTAGACTAGTATCTATTATCCACCATCTAGACTATTATCTATTATCTAGACTATTATCTATTATCCACCATCTAGACTATTATCTATTATCCACCATCTAGACTATTATCTATTATCCACCATCTAGACTATTATCTATTATCCACCATCTAGACTAGTATCTATTATCCACCATCTAGACTATTATCTATTATCCACCATCTAGACTATTATCTACCATCTAGACTATTATCTATTATCTAGACTATTATCTATTATCCACCATCTAGACTATTATCTATTATCTAGACTATTATCTATTATCCACCATCTAGACTATTATCTATTATCCACCATCTAGACTATTATCTATTATCTACCATCTAGACTATTATCTATTATCCACCATCTAGACTATTATCTATTATCCACCATCTAGACTATTATCTATTATCTATCATCTAGACTATTATCTATTATCCACCATCTAGACTATTATCTATTATCCACCATCTAGACTATTATCTATTATCTACCATCTAGACTATTATCTATTATCCACCATCTAGACTAGTATCTATTATCCACCATCTAGAATATTATCTATTATCCACCATCTAGACTATTATCTATTATCCACCATTTAGACTATTATCTATTATCCACCATCTAGACTATTATCTATTATCCACCATCTAGACTATTATCTATTATCCATCATCTAGACTATTATCTATTATCCACCATCTAGACTAGTATCTATTATCCACCATCTAGACTATTATCTATTATCTACCATCTAGACTATTATCTATTATCCATCATCTAGACTATTATCTATTATCCACCATCTAGACTATTATCTATTATCCATCATCTAGACTATTATCTATTATCCATCATCTAGACTATTATCTATTATCCACCATCTAGACTAGTATCTATTATCCACCATCTAGACTATTATCTATTATCTACCATCTAGACTATTATCTATTATCCACCATCTAGACTAGTATCTATTATCCACCATCTAGACTATTATCTATTATCCACCATCTAGACTAGTATCTATTATCCACCATCTAGACTATTATCTATTATCCACCATCTAGACTATTATCTATTATCCACCATCTAGACTATTATCTATTATCCATCATCTAGACTATTATCTATTATCCACCATCTAGACTATTATCTATTATCCACCATCTAGACTATTATCTATTATCCACCATCTAGACTATTATCTATTATCCACCATTTAGACTATTATCTATTATCCACCATCTAGACTATTATCTATTATCCACCATCTAGACTATTATCTATTATCCACCATCTAGACTATTATCTATTATCCACCATCTAGACTATTATCTATTATCCATCATCTAGACTATTATCTATTATCCACCATCTAGACTAGTATCTATTATCCACCATCTAGACTATTATCTATTATCTACCATCTAGACTATTATCTATTATCCATTCTAGACTATTATCTATTATCCACCATCTAGACTATTATCTATTATCCACCATCTAGACTATTATCTATTATCCACCATCTAGACTATTATCTATTATCCACCATCTAGACTATTATCTATTATCCACCATCTAGACTATTATCTATTATCTACCATCTAGACTATTATCTATTATCCATCATCTAGACTATTATCTATTATCCACCATCTAGACTATTATCTATTATCCACCATCTAGACTATTATCTATTATCTACCATCTAGACTATTATCTATTATCCACCATCTAGACTATTATCTATTATCCACCATCTAGACTATTATCTATTATCCACCATCTAGACTATTATCTATTATCCACCATCTAGACTATTATCTATTATCCACCATCTAGACTATTATCTATTATCTACCATCTAGACTATTATCTATTATCCACCATCTAGACTATTATCTATTATCCACCATCTAGACTATTATCTATTATCCACCATCTTGACTATTATCTATTATCTACCATCTAGACTAGTATCTATTATCCACCATCTAGACTATTATCTATTATCCACCATCTAGACTATTATCTATTATCTACCATCTAGACTATTATCTATTATCCACCATCTAGACTATTATCTATTATCCACCATCTAGACTATTATCTATTATCCACCATCTAGACTATTATCTATTATCCATCATCTAGACTATTATCTATTATCCACCATCTAGACTATTATCTATTATCCACCATCTAGACTATTATCTATTATCCACCATCTAGACTATTATCTATTATCCATCATCTAGACTATTATCTATTATCCACCATCTAGACTATTATCTATTATCCACCATCTAGACTATTATCTATTATCCACCATCTAGACTATTATCTATTATCCATCATCTAGACTATTATCTATTATCCACCATCTAGACTAGTATCTATTATCCACCATCTAGACTATTATCTATTATCTACCATCTAGACTATTATCTATTATCCATTCTAGACTATTATCTATTATCCACCATCTAGACTATTATCTATTATCCACCATCTAGACTATTATCTATTATCCACCATCTAGACTATTATCTATTATCCACCATCTAGACTATTATCTATTATCCACCATCTAGACTATTATCTATTATCCACCATCTAGACTATTATCTATTATCCACCATCTTGACTATTATCTATTATCTACCATCTAGACTATTATCTATTATCCATCATCTAGACTATTATCTACCATCTAGACTATTATCTATTATCTAGACTATTATCTATTATCCACCATCTAGACTATTATCTATTATCCACCATCTAGACTATTATCTATTATCCACCATCTAGACTATTATCTATTATCCACCATCTAGACTAGTATCTATTATCCACCATCTAGACTATTATCTATTATCCACCATCTAGACTATTATCTACCATCTAGACTATTATCTATTATCTAGACTAGTATCTATTATCCACCATCTAGACTATTATCTATTATCTAGACTATTATCTATTATCCACCATCTAGACTATTATCTATTATCCACCATCTAGACTATTATCTATTATCTACCATCTAGACTATTATCTATTATCCACCATCTAGACTATTATCTATTATCCACCATCTAGACTATTATCTATTATCCACCATCTAGACTATTATCTATTATCTACCATCTAGACTATTATCTATTATCCACCATCTAGACTAGTATCTATTATCCACCATCTAGACTATTATCTATTATCCACCATCTAGACTATTATCTATTATCTACCATCTAGACTATTATCTATTATCCACCATCTAGACTATTATCTATTATCCACCATCTAGACTATTATCTATTATCTATCATCTAGACTATTATCTATTATCCACCATCTAGACTATTATCTATTATCCACCATCTAGACTATTATCTATTATCTACCATCTAGACTATTATCTATTATCCACCATCTAGACTAGTATCTATTATCCACCATCTAGAATATTATCTATTATCCACCATCTAGACTATTATCTATTATCCACCATTTAGACTATTATCTATTATCCACCATCTAGACTATTATCTATTATCCATCATCTAGACTATTATCTATTATCCACCATCTAGACTATTATCTATTATCCATCATCTAGACTATTATCTATTATCCATCATCTAGACTATTATCTATTATCCACCATCTAGACTAGTATCTATTATCCACCATCTAGACTATTATCTATTATCTACCATCTAGACTATTATCTATTATCCACCATCTAGACTAGTATCTATTATCCACCATCTAGACTATTATCTATTATCCACCATCTAGACTAGTATCTATTATCCACCATCTAGACTATTATCTATTATCCACCATCTAGACTATTATCTATTATCCACCATCTAGACTATTATCTATTATCCATCATCTAGACTATTATCTATTATCCACCATCTAGACTATTATCTATTATCCACCATCTAGACTATTATCTATTATCCACCATCTAGACTATTATCTATTATCCACCATCTAGACTATTATCTATTATCCACCATCTAGACTATTATCTATTATCCACCATCTAGACTATTATCTATTATCCACCATCTAGACTATTATCTATTATCCACCATCTAGACTATTATCTATTATCCATCATCTAGACTATTATCTATTATCCACCATCTAGACTAGTATCTATTATCCACCATCTAGACTATTATCTATTATCTACCATCTAGACTATTATCTATTATCCATTCTAGACTATTATCTATTATCCACCATCTAGACTATTATCTATTATCCACCATCTAGACTATTATCTATTATCCACCATCTAGACTATTATCTATTATCCACCATCTAGACTATTATCTATTATCCACCATCTAGACTATTATCTATTATCTACCATCTAGACTATTATCTATTATCCATCATCTAGACTATTATCTATTATCCACCATCTAGACTATTATCTATTATCCACCATCTAGACTATTATCTATTATCTACCATCTAGACTATTATCTATTATCCACCATCTAGACTATTATCTATTATCCACCATCTAGACTATTATCTATTATCCACCATCTAGACTATTATCTATTATCCACCATCTAGACTATTATCTATTATCCACCATCTAGACTATTATCTATTATCTACCATCTAGACTATTATCTATTATCCATCATCTAGACTATTATCTATTATCCACCATCTAGACTATTATCTATTATCCACCATCTAGACTATTATCTATTATCTACCATCTAGACTATTATCTATTATCCACCATCTAGACTATTATCTACTATCCACCATCTAGACTATTATCTATTATCCACCATCTAGACTATTATCTATTATCCACCATCTAGACTATTATCTATTATCTACCATCTAGACTATTATCTATTATCCACCATCTAGACTATTATCTATTATCCACCATCTAGACTAGTATCTATTATCTACCATCTAGACTATTATCTATTATCCACCATCTAGACTATTATCTATTATCTACCATCTAGACTATTATCTATTATCCACCATCTAGACTATTATCTATTATCCACCATCTAGACTATTATCTATTATCTACCATCTAGACTATTATCTATTATCCACCATCTAGACTAGTATCTATTATCCACCATCTAGACTATTATCTATTATCCACCATCTAGACTATTATCTATTATCTACCATCTAGACTATTATCTATTATCCACCATCTAGACTATTATCTATTATCTACCATCTAGACTATTATCTATTATCCATCATCTAGACTATTATCTATTATCCATCATCTAGACTATTATCTATTATCCACCATCTAGACTAGTATCTATTATCCACCATCTAGACTATTATCTATTATCTACCATCTAGACTATTATCTATTATCCACCATCTAGACTAGTATCTATTATCCACCATCTAGACTATTATCTATTATCCATCATCTAGACTATTATCTATTATCCACCATCTAGACTAGTATCTATTATCCACCATCTAGACTATTATCTATTATCTACCATCTAGACTATTATCTATTATCCATTCTAGACTATTATCTATTATCCACCATCTAGACTATTATCTATTATCCACCATCTAGACTATTATCTATTATCCACCATCTAGACTATTATCTATTATCCACCATCTAGACTATTATCTATTATCCACCATCTAGACTATTATCTATTATCTACCATCTAGACTATTATCTATTATCCATCATCTAGACTATTATCTATTATCCACCATCTAGACTATTATCTATTATCCACCATCTAGACTATTATCTATTATCTACCATCTAGACTATTATCTATTATCCACCATCTAGACTATTATCTATTATCCACCATCTAGACTATTATCTATTATCCACCATCTAGACTATTATCTATTATCCACCATCTAGACTATTATCTATTATCCACCATCTAGACTATTATCTATTATCTACCATCTAGACTATTATCTATTATCCATCATCTAGACTATTATCTATTATCCACCATCTAGACTATTATCTATTATCCACCATCTAGACTATTATCTATTATCTACCATCTAGACTATTATCTATTATCCACCATCTAGACTATTATCTATTATCCACCATCTAGACTATTATCTATTATCCACCATCTAGACTATTATCTATTATCCACCATCTAGACTATTATCTATTATCTACCATCTAGACTATTATCTATTATCCACCATCTAGACTATTATCTATTATCCACCATCTAGACTAGTATCTATTATCTACCATCTAGACTATTATCTATTATCCACCATCTAGACTATTATCTATTATCTACCATCTAGACTATTATCTATTATCCACCATCTAGACTATTATCTATTATCCACCATCTAGACTATTATCTATTATCTACCATCTAGACTATTATCTATTATCCACCATCTAGACTAGTATCTATTATCCACCATCTAGACTATTATCTATTATCCACCATCTAGACTATTATCTATTATCTACCATCTAGACTATTATCTATTATCCACCATCTAGACTATTATCTATTATCCACCATCTAGACTATTATCTATTATCCACCATCTAGACTATTATCTATTATCCATCATCTAGACTATTATCTATTATCCATCATCTAGACTATTATCTATTATCCACCATCTAGACTAGTATCTATTATCCACCATCTAGACTATTATCTATTATCTACCATCTAGACTATTATCTATTATCCACCATCTAGACTAGTATCTATTATCCACCATCTAGACTATTATCTATTATCCACCATCTAGACTATTATCTATTATCCACCATCTAGACTATTATCTATTATCCACCATCTAGACTATTATCTATTATCCACCATCTAGACTATTATCTATTATCCATCATCTAGACTATTATCTATTATCCACCATCTAGACTATTATCTATTATCCACCATCTAGACTATTATCTATTATCCACCATCTAGACTATTATCTATTATCCACCATCTAGACTATTATCTATTATCCATCATCTAGACTATTATCTATTATCCACCATCTAGACTATTATCTATTATCCACCATCTAGACTATTATCTATTATCCACCATCTAGACTATTATCTATTATCCACCATCTAGACTATTATCTATTATCCACCATCTAGACTATTATCTATTATCCACCATCTAGACTATTATCTATTATCCACCATCTAGACTATTATCTATTATCCACCATCTAGACTATTATCTATTATCCATCATCTAGACTATTATCTATTATCCACCATCTAGACTAGTATCTATTATCCACCATCTAGACTATTATCTATTATCTACCATCTAGACTATTATCTATTATCCATTCTAGACTATTATCTATTATCCACCATCTAGACTATTATCTATTATCCACCATCTAGACTATTATCTATTATCCACCATCTAGACTATTATCTATTATCCACCATCTAGACTATTATCTATTATCCACCATCTAGACTATTATCTATTATCTACCATCTAGACTATTATCTATTATCCATCATCTAGACTATTATCTATTATCCACCATCTAGACTATTATCTATTATCCACCATCTAGACTATTATCTATTATCTACCATCTAGACTATTATCTATTATCCACCATCTAGACTATTATCTATTATCCACCATCTAGACTATTATCTATTATCCACCATCTTGACTATTATCTATTATCTACCAGCTAGACTATTATCTATTATCCACCATCTAGACTATTATCTATTATCCACCATCTAGACTAGTATCTATTATCTACCATCTAGACTATTATCTATTATCCACCATCTAGACTATTATCTATTATCTACCATCTAGACTATTATCTATTATCCACCATCTAGACTATTATCTATTATCTACCATCTAGACTATTATCTATTATCTACCATCTAGACTATTATCTATTATCCATCATCTAGACTATTATCTATTATCTAGACTATTATCTATTATCCACCATCTAAGCTATTATCTATTATCCATCATCTAGACTATTATCTATTATCTAGACTAGTATCTATTATCCATCATCTAGACTATTATCTATTATCTACCATCTAGACTATTATCTATTATCCATCATCTAGACTATTATCTATTATCTAGACTATTATCTGTTATCTACCATCTAGACTATTACCTAGTATCCAACATCTAGACTATTATCCAACATCTAGACTATTATCTATTATCTACCATCTAGACTATTATCTATTATCCACCATCTAGACTATTATCTATTATCCACCATCTAGACTATTATCTATTATCCACCATCTAGACTATTATCTATTATCTACCATCTAGACTATTATCTATTATCTACCATCTAGACTATTATCTATTATCCATCATCTAGACTATTATCTATTATCTACCATCTAGACTATTATCTATTATCCACCATCTAGACTATTATCTATTATCTATTATCCATCATCTAGACTATTATCTATTATCCACCATCTAGACTATTATCTATTATCCACCATCTAGACTATTATCTATTATCCACCATCTAGACTATTATCTATTAACCACCATCTAGACTATTATCCACCATCTAGACTATTATCTATTATCCACCATCTAGACTATTATCTATTATCCACCATCTAGACTATTATCTATTATCCACCATCTAGACTATTATCTATTATCTACCATCTAGACTATTATCTATTATCCACCATCTAGACTATTATCTATTATCCACCATCTAGACTATTATCTATTATCTACCATCTAGACTATTATCCACCATCTAGACTATTATCTATTATCTACCATCTAGACTATTATCCACCATCTAGACTATTATCTATTATCCACCATCTAGACTATTATCTATTATCCACCATCTAGACTATTATCTATTATCCACCATCTAGACTATTATCTATTATCCACCATCTAGACTATTATCTATTATCCACCATCTAGACTATTATCTATTATCCACCATCTAGACTATTATCTATTATCCACCATCTAGACTATTATCTATTATCTAGACTATTATCTATTATCTACCATCTAGACTATTACCTAGTATCCAACATCTAGACTATTATCCAACATCTAGACTATTATCTATTATCTACCATCTAGACTATTATCTATTATCCACCATCTAGACTATTATCTATTATCCACCATCTAGACTATTATCTATTATCCACCATCAAGACTATTATCTATTATCTACCATCTAGACTATTATCTATTATCTACCATCTAGACTATTATCTATTATCCATCATCTAGACTATTATCTATTATCTACCATCTAGACTATTATCTATTATCCACCATCTAGACTATTATCTATTATCCACCATCTAGACTATTATCTATTATCTACCATCTAGACTATTATCTATTATCTAGACTATTATCTATTATCTAGACTACTATCTATTATCCATCATCTAGACTAGTATCTATTATCTAGACTATTATCTATTATCTAGACTATTATCTATTATCCATCATCTAGACTATTATCTATTATCTAGACTATTATCTATTATCCATCATCTAGACTATTATCTATTATCTAGACTATTATCTATTATCTACCATCTAGACTGTTATCTACCATCTAGACAATTATCTATTATCCACCATCTAGACTATTATCTATTATCTACCATCTAGACTATTATCTATTATCCACCATCTAGACTATTATCTATTATCCACCATCTAGACTATTATCTATTATCCACCATCTAGACTATTATCTATTATCTATTATCCATCATCTAGACTATTATCTATTATCCACCATCTAGACTATTATCTATTATCCACCATCTAGACTATTATCTATTATCTACCATCTAGACTATTATCTATTATCCACCATCTAGACTATTATCTATTATCCACCATCTAGACTATTATCTATTATCCACCATCTAGACTATTATCTATTATCCACCATCTAGACTATTATCTATTATCTACCATCTAGACTATTATCTATTATCCACCATCTAGACTATTATCTATTATCCACCATCTAGACTAGTATCTATTATCTACCATCTAGACTATTATCTATTATCCACCATCTAGACTATTATCTATTATCTACCATCTAGACTATTATCTATTATCCACCATCTAGACTATTATCTATTATCCACCATCTAGACTATTATCTATTATCTACCATCTAGACTATTATCTATTATCCACCATCTAGACTAGTATCTATTATCCACCATCTAGACTATTATCTATTATCCACCATCTAGACTATTATCTATTATCTACCATCTAGACTATTATCTATTATCCACCATCTAGACTATTATCTATTATCCACCATCTAGACTATTATCTATTATCCACCATCTAGACTATTATCTATTATCCATCATCTAGACTATTATCTATTATCCATCATCTAGACTATTATCTATTATCCACCATCTAGACTAGTATCTATTATCCACCATCTAGACTATTATCTATTATCTACCATCTAGACTATTATCTATTATCCACCATCTAGACTAGTATCTATTATCCACCATCTAGACTATTATCTATTATCCACCATCTAGACTATTATCTATTATCCACCATCTAGACTATTATCTATTATCCACCATCTAGACTATTATCTATTATCCACCATCTAGACTATTATCTATTATCCATCATCTAGACTATTATCTATTATCCACCATCTAGACTATTATCTATTATCCACCATCTAGACTATTATCTATTATCCACCATCTAGACTATTATCTATTATCCACCATCTAGACTATTATCTATTATCCATCATCTAGACTATTATCTATTATCCACCATCTAGACTATTATCTATTATCCACCATCTAGACTATTATCTATTATCCACCATCTAGACTATTATCTATTATCCACCATCTAGACTATTATCTATTATCCACCATCTAGACTATTATCTATTATCCACCATCTAGACTATTATCTATTATCCACCATCTAGACTATTATCTATTATCCACCATCTAGACTATTATCTATTATCCATCATCTAGACTATTATCTATTATCCACCATCTAGACTAGTATCTATTATCCACCATCTAGACTATTATCTATTATCTACCATCTAGACTATTATCTATTATCCATTCTAGACTATTATCTATTATCCACCATCTAGACTATTATCTATTATCCACCATCTAGACTATTATCTATTATCCACCATCTAGACTATTATCTATTATCCACCATCTAGACTATTATCTATTATCCACCATCTAGACTATTATCTATTATCTACCATCTAGACTATTATCTATTATCCATCATCTAGACTATTATCTATTATCCACCATCTAGACTATTATCTATTATCCACCATCTAGACTATTATCTATTATCTACCATCTAGACTATTATCTATTATCCACCATCTAGACTAGTATCTATTATCCACCATCTAGACTATTATCTATTATCCACCATCTTGACTATTATCTATTATCTACCAGCTAGACTATTATCTATTATCCACCATCTAGACTATTATCTATTATCCACCATCTAGACTAGTATCTATTATCTACCATCTAGACTATTATCTATTATCCACCATCTAGACTATTATCTATTATCTACCATCTAGACTATTATCTATTATCCACCATCTAGACTATTATCTATTATCTACCATCTAGACTATTATCTATTATCTACCATCTAGACTATTATCTATTATCCATCATCTAGACTATTATCTATTATCTAGACTATTATCTATTATCCACCATCTAAGCTATTATCTATTATCCATCATCTATACTATTATCTATTATCTAGACTAGTATCTATTATCCATCATCTAGACTATTATCTATTATCTACCATCTAGACTATTATCTATTATCCATCATCTAGACTATTATCTATTATCTAGACTATTATCTGTTATCTACCATCTAGACTATTACCTAGTATCCAACATCTAGACTATTATCCAACATCTAGACTATTATCTATTATCTACCATCTAGACTATTATCTATTATCCACCATCTAGACTATTATCTATTATCCACCATCTAGACTATTATCTATTATCCACCATCTAGACTATTATCTATTATCTACATTCTAGACTATTATCTATTATCTACCATCTAGACTATTATCTATTATCCATCATCTAGACTATTATCTATTATCTACCATCTAGACTATTATCTATTATCCACCATCTAGACTATTATCTATTATCTATTATCCATCATCTAGACTATTATCTATTATCCACCATCTAGACTATTATCTATTATCCACCATCTAGACTATTATCTATTATCTATTATCCATCATCTAGACTATTATCTATTATCCACCATCTAGACTATTATCTATTAACCACCATCTAGACTATTATCCACCATCTAGACTATTATCTATTATCCACCATCTAGACTATTATCTATTATCCACCATCTAGACTATTATCTATTATCCACCATCTAGACTATTATCTATTATCCACCATCTAGACTATTATCTATTATCTATTATCCATCATCTAGACTATTATCTATTATCCACCATCTAGACTATTATCTATTATCCACCATCTAGACTATTATCTATTATCTACCATCTAGACTATTATCTATTATCCACCATCTAGACTATTATCTATTATCCACCATCTAGACTATTATCTATTAACCACCATCTAGACTATTATCCACCATCTAGACTATTATCTATTATCCACCATCTAGACTATTATCTATTATCCACCATCTAGACTATTATCTATTATCTACCATCTAGACTATTATCCACCATCTAGACTATTATCTATTATCTACCATCTAGACCATTATCCACCATCTAGACTATTATCTATTATCTACCATCTAGACTATTATCCACCATCTAGACTATTATCTATTATCCACCATCTAGACTATTATCTATTATCCACCATCTAGACTATTATCTATTATCCACCATCTAGACTATTATCTATTATCCACCATCTAGACTATTATCTATTATCCACCATCTAGACTATTATCTATTATCCACCATCTAGACTATTATCTATTATCCACCATCTAGACTATTATCTATTATCCACCATCTAGACTATTATCTATTATCTACCATCTAGACTATTATCCACCATCTAGACTATTATCTATTATCCACCATCTAGACTATTATCTATTATCTAGACTATTATCTATTATCCACCATCTAGACTATTATCTATTATCCACCATCTAGACTATTATCTATTATCTACCATCTAGACTATTATCTACCATCTAGACTATTATCTATGATCTACCATCTAGACTATTATCTATTATCCACCATCTAGACTATTATCTATTATCTAGACTATTATCTATTATCTACCATCTAGACTATTATCCACCATCTAGACTATTATCTATTATCTACCATCTAGACTATTATCCACCATCTAGACTATTATCTATTATCCACCATCTAGACTATTATCTATTATCTAGACTATTATCTATTATCTACCATCTAGACTATTATCCACCATCTAGACTATTATCTATGATCTACCATCTAGACTATTATCTATTATCCACCATCTAGACTATTATCTATTATCTAGACTATTATCTATTATCCACCATCTAGACTATTATCTATTATCCACCATCTAGACTATTATCTATTATCCACCATCTAGACTATTATCTATTATCCACCATCTAGACTATTATCTATTATCCACCATCTAGACTATTATCTATTATCCACCATCTAGACTATTATCTATTATCCACCATCTAGACTATTATCTATTATCTACCATCTAGACTATTATCCACCATCTAGACTATTATCTATTACCCACCATCTAGACTATTATCTATTATCTAGACTATTATCTATTATCCACCATCTAGACTATTATCTATTATCCACCATCTAGACTATTATCTATTATTCACCATCTAGAATATTATCTATTATCTAGACTATTATCTATTATCTAGACTATTATCTATTATCTAGACTATTATCTATTATCCACCATTTAGACTATTATCTATTATCTAGACTATTATCTATTATCCACCATCTAGACTATTATCTATTATCTACCATCTAGACTATTATCTATTATTCACCATCTAGAATATTATCTATTATCTAGACTATTATCTATTATCTAGACTATTATCTATTATCCACCATTTAGACTATTATCTATTATCTAGACTATTATCTATTATCCACCATCTAGACTATTATCTATTATCTACCATCTAGACTATTATCTATTATCCACCATCTAGACTATTATCTATTATCCACCATCTAGACTATTATCTATTATCTACCATCTAGACTATTATCTATTATCCACCATCTAGACTATTATCTATTATCCATCATCTAGACTATTATCTATTATCCACCATCTAGACTATTATCTATTATCCACCATCTAGACTATTATCTATTATCCATCATCTAGACTATTATCTATTATCCACCATCTAGACTATTATCTATTATCTACCATCTAGACTATTATCTATTATCCACCATCTAGACTAGTATCTATTATCCACCATCTAGACTATTATCTATTATCCACCATCTAGACTATTATCTATTATCCACCATCTAGACTATTATCTATTATCTACCATCTAGACTATTATCTATTATCTACCATCTAGACTATTATCTATTATCTAGACTATTATCTATTATCCACCATCTAGACTATTATCTATTATCCACCATCTAGACTATTATCTATTATCCACCATCTAGACTATTATCTATTATTTACCATCTAGACTATTATCTATTATCCACCATCTAGACTAGTATCTATTATCCACCATCTAGACTATTATCTATTATCTACCATCTAGACTATTATCTATTATCCACCATCTAGACTATTATCTATTATCCATCATTTAGACTATTATCTATTATCCACCATCTAGACTATTATCTATTATCCACCATCTAGACTATTATCTATTATCTACCATCTAGACTATTATCTATTATCCACCATCTAGACTATTATCTATTATCCATCATCTAGACTATTATCTATTATCCACCATCTAGACTATTATCTATTATCCACCATCTAGACTATTATCTATTATCCATCATCTAGACTATTATCTATTATCCACCATCTAGACTATTATCTATTATCTACCATCTAGACTATTATCTATTATCCACCATCTAGACTAGTATCTATTATCCACCATCTAGACTATTATCTATTATCCACCATCTAGACTATTATCTATTATCCACCATCTAGACTATTATCTATTATCTACCATCTAGACTATTATCTATTATCTACCATCTAGACTATTATCTATTATCTAGACTATTATCTATTATCCACCATCTAGACTATTATCTATTATCCACCATCTAGACTATTATCTATTATCCACCATCTAGACTATTATCTATTATTTACCATCTAGACTATTATCTATTATCCACCATCTAGACTAGTATCTATTATCCACCATCTAGACTATTATCTATTATCTACCATCTAGACTATTATCTATTATCCACCATCTAGACTATTATCTATTATCTACCATCTAGACTATTATCTATTATCTACCATCTAGACTATTATCTATTATCCACCATCTAGACTATTATCTATTATCCATCATTTAGACTATTATCTATTATTCACCATCTAGACTATTATCTATTATCTACCATCTAGACTATTATCTATTATCCACCATCTAGACTATTATCTATTATCCATCATTTAGACTATTATCTATTATTCACCATCTAGAATATTATCTATTATCTAGACTATTATCTATTATCTAGACTATTATCTATTATCCACCATTTAGACTATTATCTATTATGTAGACTATTATCTATTATCCACCATCTAGACTATTATCTATTATCTACCATCTAGACTATTATCTATTATCTAGACTATTATCTATTATCCACCATCTAGACTATTATCTATTATCTAGAATATTATCTATTATCCACCATCTAGACTATTATCTATTATCCACCATCTAGACTATTATCTATTATCTAGACTATTATCTATTATCCACCATCTAGACTATTATCTATTTTCTAGAATATTATCTATTATCCACCATCTAGACTATTATCTATTATCCACCATCTAGACTATTATCTATTATCCACCATCTAGACTATTATCTATTATCTACCATCTAGACTATTATCTATTATCTAGACTATTATCTAGACTATTATCTATTATCTACCATCTAGACTATTATCTATTATCTAGACTATTATCTATTATCTACCATCTAGACTATTATCTATTATCCACCATCTAGACTATTATCTATTATCTAGTATCAACTTGTAACGGATCTCTTCGTCGTCTGACGACGAGTTTGAAATATGGGACCAGTGTGCAGCGTGGTAAGTGTCCATGTTAATTTATTAACTGAACACACAAACTAGATAACAAAGTGAATGGAAGAAATGAAACAGTTATGTAAGGTGACATACACTAAACAGGAAACAACCACCCACAAACAACCACCCACAAACAAGAGTGGGAAAACAGTTATGTAAGGTGACATACACTAAACAGAAAACAACCACCCACAAACAACCACCCACAAACAAGAGTGGGAAAACAGGCAACCTAAGTATGGTTCTCAATCAGAGACAACGATTGACAGCTGCCTCTGATTGGGAACCATACCAGGCCAAACACATAGAAATACCAAACATAGAACAAAAACATCGAATGCCCACCCCAACTCACGCCCTGACCTACCTAAAATAGAAACATACAAAAGGAACTAAGGTCAGGACGTGACACCACTGATCTAATCCTCTTGGCTTGTCCCCTAAGATCTCCAAGACCTTCAGATGCACCCCTCAGATGATCCTATCTGGATGTTTTCTTTTTCAGAACCCTTCACAGCCGCAGGGCTCTCCAGATGGAAGTTTCCCAGTACCCTGAACCTTATTCACTGTCACTAGCCTGCTACCACCCAGTACCCTGAACCTTATTCACTGTCACTAGCCTGCTACCACCCAGTACCTTGAACCTTATTCACTGTCACTAGCCTGCTACCACCCAGTACCTTGAACCTTATTCACTGTCACTAGCCTGCTACCACCCATTAATCTACCCTGAACCGTAGACACTGTCACTAACCAGCCTCCACCCAGTTCCCTGAACCTCAGACACTGTTACTAGCCAGCCTCCACCCAGTTCCCTGGACCTTAGACACTGGTTCTAGCCAGCCTCCACCCAGTTTACTGAACCTTAGACACTGTTACTAACCAGCCTCCACCCAGTTCCCTGAACCTTAGACACTGTTACTAGCCAGCCTCCACCCAGTTCTCTGAACCTTAGACACTGTTACTAGCCATCCTCCACCCAGTTCCCTGAACCTTAGACACTGTTACTAGCCAGCCTCCACCCAGTTCCCTGAACCTTAGACACTGTTACTAACCAGCATCCACCCAGTTCCCTGAACCTTAGACACTGTTACTAGCCAGCCTCCACCCAGTTCCCTGAACCTTAGACACTGTTACTAGCCATCCTCCACCCAGTTCCCTGAACCTTAGACACTGTTACTAACCAGTGTAATAATGTTTACTTACTGTTTTACCCACTTCATATGTATATACTGTATTCTAGTTCATCCTATATAACTACTGCTGTCTACTTCATATGTATATACTGTATTCTAGTTCATCCTATATAACTACTGCTGTCTACTTCATATGTATATACTGTATTCTAGTTCATCCTATATAACTACTGCTGTCTACTTCATATGTATATACTGTATTCTAGTTCATCCTATATAACTACTGCTGTCCACTTCATATGTATATACTGTATTCTAGTCATGGTTCATCCTGCTGTCCACTTCATATGTATATACTGTATTCTAGTCATGGTTCATCCTGCTGTCCACTTCATATGTATATACTGTATTCTAGTCCTGGTTCATCCTATATAACTACTGCTGTCCACTTCATATGTATATACTGTATTCTAGTCCTGGTTCATCCTATATAACTACTGCTGTCCACTTCATATGTATATACTGTATTCTAGTCATGGTTCATCCTGCTGTCCTCTTCATATGTATATACTGTATTCTAGTCATGGTTCATCCTGCTGTCCTCTTCATATGTATATACTGTATTCTAGTCATGGTTCATCCTGCTGTCCACTTCATATGTATATACTGTATTCTAGTCCTGGTTCATCCTATATAACTACTGCTGTCCACTTCATATGTATATACTGTATTCTAGTCCTGGTTCATCCTATATAACTACTGCTGTCCACTTCATATGTATATACTGTATTCTAGTCCTGGTTCATCCTATATAACTACTGCTGTCCACTTCATATGTATATACTGTATTCTAGTCATGGTTCATCCTGCTGTCCTCTTCATATGTATATACTGTATTCTAGTCATGGTTCATCCTGCTGTCCTCTTCATATGTATATACTGTATTCTAGTCCTGGTTCATCCTGCTGTCCACTTCATATGTATATACTGTATTCTAGTCAGGGTTCATCCTATATAACTACTGCTGTCCACTTCATATGTATATACTGTATTCTAGTCCTGGTTCATCCTATATAACTACTGCTGTCCACTTCATATGTATATACTGTATTCTAGTTCATCCTATATAACTACTGCTGTCCACTTCATATGTATATACTGTATTCTAGTCCTGGTTCATCCTATATAACTACTGCTGTCCACTTCATATGTATATACTTGTCACGGTCGTCCTCCTCTTCGTCTGAAGAGGAGAGGCGAGATGGATCAGAGGACCAATATGCGGCGTGGTAAGTGTCCATGGTAAAATCTTTAATAAAGAAAGACTGAACACTATACAAGAGAGTAACAAAAACAATAACCCAAATTCGACCGTGACGCTACAAAATGAGACCTGTGCTGAAACAAGCCACTAACATAGACAATCACCCACAAACAAACAGTGCAACCCAGGCTACCTAAGTATGATTCTCAATCAGAGACAACTAATGACACCTGCCTCTGATTGAGAACCATACTAGGCCGAAAACATAGAAATGCCCCAAAACATAGAAAAAACAAACATAGACTGCCCACCCAACTCACGCCCTGACCATACTAAATAAATACAAAACAACGGAAATAAAGGTCAGAACGTGACAGTACCCCCCCCCCAAAGGTGCGGACTCCGGCCGCAAAACCTTGACCTATAGGGGAGGGTCTGGGTGGGCGTCTGTCCGCGGTGGCGGCTCTGGCGCGGGACGCGGACCCCACCTCATCATTGTCTTAGTCCGCCTTATTGTCCGCCTCCGTGGCTTCCTCACCATGGCCACCCTACTTAATGACCCCACTGGACAGAGGGGCTGCTCGGGACAGAGGTGGGGCAGCTGCTCGGGACAGAGGGACAGCAGCGGCTCTGGGCAGAGGGGCTCCGGCAGAGGCGCCGGGCAGAGGGGCTCCGGCAGAGGCGCCGGACAGGCGGGAGGCTCCGGCAGAGGCGCCGGACAGGCGGGAGGCTCCGGCAGCGGCGCCGGACAGGCGGGAGGCTCCGGCAGCGGCGCCGGACAGGCGGGAGGCTCCGGCAGCGGCGCCGGACAGGCGGGAGGCTCCGGCAGCGGCGCCGGACAGGCGGGAGGCTCCGGCAGCGGCGCCGGACAGGCGGGAGGCTCCGGCAGCGGCGCCGGACAGGCGGGAGGCTCCGGCAGCGGCGCCGGACAGGCGGGAGACTCCGGCAGCGGCGCCGGACAGGCGGGAGACTCCGGCAGCGGCGCCGGACAGGCGGGAGACTCCGGCAGCGGCACCGGACAGACAGGACCACCTGCAGGGAGGAGACAGAGAGACAGCCTGGTGCGTGGGGCTGCCACAGGAACCACCAGGCTGGGGAGACCTTCAGGAGGCTTGGGGTTAGGAGGAGGCACCTGAAGGACCGGGCTGTGGGGGAGCACTGGAGCTCTGGTGCGCAACCTTGGCACCACTTCCCCAGGCTGGATAACCACTCTAGCCCGGACCCTCCAGAGTGCAGGCACAGGTTGAACCGGGCTGTGGGTAAGCACGGGAGATCTAGTGCTTACTACACGCACCTCTCCCTTAGGCTCCACTCCCACATTCGCCCGGCACGAGCGGAGCGCAGGCAGAGGACGCACTGCACCCTCCCAGCGCCCCGGAGACACAGCACGCAGAGCCGGCGCAGGATACCCTGGACCAAAACTGCGTACCGGCGACCAGACCCGCTGAGCAGGCACCATACGCCCTGGCTCGATGCCCGCACTCGCATGACACTCTCGGGGGGCTGTCCTATAGCGCACCGGGCTATGGACACGTACTGGCGACACCGTGCGCTTAACCGCATAACACGGTGCCTGCCCAGTATCACGCTGCTTATAATAAGCACGAGGAGTGAGCGCAGGTCTGCTACCTGGCTTAGCTCCACCCCTCGTGTGCCCCCCCCAAAAAAATATTTGGGGCTGTCTCTCGTACCTGTCGCACTGCCGTGCTGCCTCCTCATATCGCCGCCGCTCAGCTTTCGCTGCCTCCAGCTCTGCTTTGGGGCGGCGATATTCCCCAGCCTGTGCCCAGGGTCCCTCTCCGTTCAGTATCTCCTCCCATGTCCAGGAGTCCTGTGATACCGGCCGCTGTTGTTGTTGCTGCTGCTGCTGCTGTCGTCGCTGTTTTCTACCACGCCGCTTGGTCCTTGGTTGGTGGGTGATTCTGTCCGCGGTCGTCCTCCTCTTCGTCTGAAGAGGAGAGGCGAGATGGATCAGAGGACCAATATGCGGCGTGGTAAGTGTCCATGGTAAAATCTTTAATAAAGAAAGACTGAACACTATACAAGAGAGTAACAAAAACAATAACCCAAATTCGACCGTGACGCTACAAAATGAGACCTGTGCTGAAACAAGCCACTAACATAGACAATCACCCACAAACAAACAGTGCAACCCAGGCTACCTAAGTATGATTCTCAATCAGAGACAACTAATGACACCTGCCTCTGATTGAGAACCATACTAGGCCGAAAACATAGAAATGCCCCAAAACATAGAAAAAACAAACATAGACTGCCCACCCAACTCACGCCCTGACCATACTAAATAAATACAAAACAACGGAAATAAAGGTCAGAACGTGACAATACTGTATTCTAGTCATGGTTCATCCTATATAACTACTGCTGTCCACTTCATATGTATATCCTGTATTCTAGTCATGGTTCATCCAATATAACTACTGTTGTCCACTTCATATGTTTATCCTGTATTCTAGTCATGGTTCATCCTGTTGTCCACTTCATATGTATATACTGTATTCTAGTTCATTCTATATAACTACTGTTGTCCACTTCATATGTATATACTGTATTCTAGTCATGGTTCATCCTATATAACTACTGCTGTCCACTTCATATGTATATCCTGTATTCTAGTCATGGTTCATCCAATATAACTACTGTTGTCCACTTCATATGTTTATCCTGTATTCTAGTCATGGTTCATCCTGTTGTCCACTTCATATGTATATACTGTATTCTAGTTCATTCTATATAACTACTGCTGTCCACTTCATATGTATATACTGTATTCTAGTCATGGTTCATCCTATATAACTACTACTGTCCACTTCATATGTATATACTGTATTCTAGTTCATCCTATATAACTACTGCTGTCCACTTCATATGTATATACTGTATTCTAGTTCATCCTATATAACTACTGTTGTCCACTTCATATGTATATACTGTATTCTAGTCATGGTTCATCCTGCTGTCCACTTCATATGTATATACTGTATTCTAGTCATGGTTCATCCTATATAACTACTACTGTCCACTTCATATGTATATACTTTATTCTAGTCATGGTTCATCCTATATAACTACTGTTGTCCAATTCATATGTATATACTGTATTCTAGTTCATCCTATATAACTACTACTGTCCACTTCATATGTATATACTGTATTCTAGTTCATTCTATATAACTACTGCTGTCCACTTCATATGTATATACTGTATTCTAGTTCATCCTATATAACTACTACTGTCCACTTCATATGTATATACTTTATTCTAGTCATGGTTCATCCTATATAACTACTGTTGTCCACACCTTTTTCTTTTCATATACTGTCCATACTGTCTATACAGTAAACACCATACACAATATTCTTGATTCACACAGGAAACTGTTGAGCGTGTAAAACCCAGCAGCGTTGCAGTTCTTGACACACTCAAACCGGTGCGCCTGGCACCTACTACCAAACCCCGTTCAAAGGCACTTCAATCTTTTGTCTTGTCCATTCACCCTGTAAATGGCACACATACAATCCACGTCAAGGGACATCGATGAAGGATTATAGCTTTCACCTGGATTTACCTGGTTAGTCTATGTCATGGAAAGAGCACGTTGTTCCTAATATTTGGTACGCTCAGTGTTTCCATTCATATTCTGGTCTCTGAGATTTGTGTGTATTGCATTGTTTTGTTATGTTTTACTGCATCGTTGGCGCTAGAAGAGCGCTGCTATAACATCTGCAGAATATTTGTACACGACCAATACAATTGAATTTGACTTGACCGTTGCTCTTAATTTACATCACCTCTGACCCTTTAATTAAGGCTATTTGTCATTCAGGTTATTATTGAGCCATCTGCAACACATTGGCTTCATTGTTCTAAGTGTTAGGTGATAGTGTAACTCTCTCCATGTCTTGTTTCCTCTCCTTTCCTCTCTTCCCTTCTCCTCTTCCTCTCTCTCTTCTCTCTCTCTTCCCTTCTGCTCCTCTTCTCCTCACTTCCCATTTCTTCTCCTCTCATCTCTTCTCATCTCTTCTCTTCACTTCTCTTCACTTCTCTTCACTTCTCTCCTCTTCACTTCTTTTCTCTTCTCTTCCCTTCACTTCTCTTCACTTCTTTTCACTTCTTTTCACTTCACTTCTCTTCTCTTCACTTCTCTTCACTTCTCTTCACTTCACTTCACTTCTATCCTCTTCACTTCTCTTCACTTCTCTTCACTTTCTCCTCTTCACTTCTCTTCACTTCTCTTCACTTTCTCCTCTTCACTTCTCTCCTCTTCACTTCTCTTCTCTTCACTTCAATTCACTTCTCTTCACTTCTCTCCTCTTCACTTCTCTTCACTTCTCTCCTCTTCACTTCTCTCCTCTTCACTTATCTTCTCTTCACTTCACTTCACTTCTCTTCACTTCTCTCCTCTTCACTTCTCTTCACTTCTCTCCTCTTCACTTCTCTTCACTTCTCTTCACTTCTCTCCTCTTCACTTCTCTCCTCTTCACTTATCTTCACTTCTCTCCTCTTCACTTCTCTTCACTTCTCTCCACTTCACTTCTCTCCTCTTAAATTCTCTCCACTTCACTTCTCTTCACTTCTCTCCTATTCACTTCTCTTCACTTCTCTCCTCTTCACTTCTCTTCACTTCTCTCCTTCACTTCACTTCTCTTCTCTCCTCTTCACTTCTCTTCACTTCTCTCCTCTTCACTTCTCTTCACTTCTCTCCTCTTCACTTCTCTTCACTTCTCTTCACTTGTCTTCACTTCACTTCACTTCTCTTCTCTTCACTTCACTTCTCTTCTCTTCACTTCACTTCACTTCTCTTCTCTTCACTTCACTTCTCTTCACTTCTCTCCACTTCACTTCTCTTCACTTCTCTCCACTTCACTTCTCTCCTCTTAACTTCTCTCCTCTTCACTTCTCTTCACTTCTCTCCTCTTCACTTCTCTTCACTTTCTCCTCTTCACTTCTCTTCACTTCTCTTCACTTTCTCCTCTTCACTTCTCTCCTCTTCACTTCTCTTCTCTTCACTTCACTTCACTTCTCTTCACTTCTCTCCTCTTCACTTCTCTTCACTTCTCTCCTCTTAACTTCTCTCCCCTTCAATTCTCTTCACTTCTCTCCTCTTCACTTCTCTTCACTTCTCTCCTCTTCACTTCTCTTCACTTCTCTCCTCTTCACTTCTCTTCACTTCACTTCTCTTCTCTTCACTTCTCTTCACTTCTCTTCACTTTACTTCTCTCCTCTTCACTTCTCTTCACTTCTCTCCTCTTCACTTCTCTTCTCTTCACTTCTCTTCACTTCTCTTCACTTCACTTCTCTTCTCTTCACTTCTCTTCACTTTTCTCCTCTTCACTTCTCTTCTCTTCACTTCTCTTCTCTTCTCTTCACTTCACTTCACTTCACTTCTCCTCTATTCTCTTCACTTCACTTCTCTTCTCCTCTCTTCTTTTCTCCTCTATTCTCGTATATTCTCATTTCTTCTCTTCTCTTCACTTCACTTCTCTTCATTTCTCTTTCCTCTCATTTCATCCACTGTTCCGCTGTTCCGCTGTTCCACTGTTCTGCTGTTCCACTGTTCCCCTGCTTCGCTGTTCCCCTGCTCCGCTGTTCCCCTGCTCCGCTGTTCCCCTGCTCCACTGTTCCCCTGTTCCCCTTCTCCGCTTTTCCACTGTTCCCCTGCTCCGCTTTTCCACTGTTCCCCTGCTCCGCTTTTCCACTGTTCCCCTGTTCCGCTGTTCCCCTGCTCCGCTGTTCCCCTGTTTCGCTGTTCCACTGTTCCCCTGCTCCACTTTTCCACTGTTCCCCTGCTCCGCTGTTCCTCTGCTCCGCTGTTCCCCTGCTCCACTGTTCCCCTGCGCCGCTGTTCCACTGTTCCACTGTTCCCCTGCTCCGCTGTTCCTCTGCTCCGCTGTTCCCCTGCTCCACTTTTCCACTGTTCACCTGCTCCGCTTTTCCCCTGCTCCACTGTTCCCCTGCTCCGCTGTTCCCCTGCTCCGCTGTTCCCCTGCTCCGCTGTTCCCCTGCTCCACTGTTCCCCTGCTCCACTTTTCCACTGTTCCCCTGCTCCACTGTTCCCCTGCTCCGCTGTTCCCCTGCTCCACTGTTCCCCTGCTCCGCTGTTCCACTGCTCCTCTGTTCCCCTGCTCCGCTGCTCCACTGTTCCACTGTTCTGCTGTTCCACTGTTCCCCTGCTCCGCTGTTCCCCTGCTCTGCTGTTCCCCTGCTCCGCTGTTCCACTGTTCCCCTGCTCCGTTGTTCCCCTGCGTCGCTGTTCCACTGCTCCGCTGTTCCACTGTTCCGCTGTTGCACTGTTCCCCTGCTCCGCTGTTCCCCTGTTCCGCTGTTCCCCTGCTCCGCTGTTCCCCTGCTCCGCTGTTCCCCTGCTCCGATTTTCCCCTGCTCTGCTGTTCCCCTGCTCCGCTGTTCCGCTGTTGCACTGTTCCCCTGCTCCACTGTTCCCCTGCTCCGTTGTTCCCCTGCGTCGCTGTTCCCCTGCTCCGCTGTTCCCCTGCTCCGCTGTTCCCCTGCTCCGCTGTTCCCCTGCTCCGATTTTCCCCTGCTCTGCTGTTCCCCTGCTCCGCTTTTCCCCTGCTCCGCTGTTCCCCTGCTCTGCTGTTCCCCTGCTCCGCTGTTCCACTGTTCCCCTGCTCCGCTGTTCCCCTGCTCCGCTTTTCCCCTGCTCCGCTGTTCCCCTGCTCCGCTGTTCCCCTGCTCCGCTGTTCCCCTGCTCCGCTGTTCAGCTGTTCCCCTGTTCCCCTTTTCCACTGTTCCCCTGCTCCGCTGTTCAGCTGTTCCCCTGCTCCGCTGTTTCCCTGCTCCGCTGTTCCACTGTTCCCCTGTTCCCCTTTTCCACTGTTCCCCTGCTCCGCTGTTCAGCTGTTCCCCTGCTCCGCTGTTTCCCTGCTCCGCTGTTCCACTGTTCCCCTGCTCCGCTGTTTCCCTGCTCCGCTGTTCCACTGTTCCCCTGCTCCACTGTTCCCCTGCTCCGCTGTTTCCCTGCTCCGCTGTTCCACTGTTCCCCTGTTCCCCTGCTCCGCTGTTCCGCTGTTCCCCTGCTCCGCTGTTCCCCTGCTCCGCTGTTCCACTGTTCCCCTGCTCCGCTGTTCCACTGTTCCCCTGCTCCGCTGTTCCCCTGCTCCGCTGTTCCACTGTTCCGCTGTTCCACTGTTCCCCTGCTCCGCTGTTCCACTGTTCCACTGTTCCACTGTTCCCCTGCTCCGCTGTTCCACTGTTCCGCTGTTCCACTTTTCCCCTGTTCCCCTGTTCCGCTGTTCCACTGTTCCGCTGTTCCACTGTTCCACTGTTCCGCTGTTCCGCTGTTCCACTGTTCCACTGTTCCGCTGTTCCACTGTTCCCCTGTGAACTGCATTACATGTTTATATGAACCTCCATGCTATAGCTGGGGGACACGGTTACTGTGGGCAAATCCATTTCAAGCAAAATAATCTAGTGGCAAGACGCATTCAAATGTAATCCTAAATATATATAACGTTTTTAATTCGACTAGATCATTTCATAAACATGTAGTACTTATTGATAGATTATGCAAGACGGGACTCAACTTTGAATTCTAAATAAACTGGCAATTAAATCCAGCAACAAACGGAGAAGAGGAGGGGGTAAATAACAACTGAGTAACGTTCTTTTAAATATGTTAATTATACAAATGAGCTGTGAACTGTACCTGCCCTGCAACCATGTCATCACTATGATTAATACAGCTCTATTACCATGGTAATGCCATCGCTATGGAGAAACTGACTGGAGTATGATGTATTTATTGTGGCCGATTATACAGCCTGATTAGACTCAAACATAATAGCGTTTCAGACCTGTACATGTTGTAATGACTAGGCGATGTGTCAAACCACATGTTACTGAGGTGACTCCGGGGAAGTTGAACAATATGGTAATGACATCTCAGAACTGACTCCAGGACAGTTGAATAATATGGTAATGACATCTCAGAACTGACTCCAGGACATTTGAACATTACAGTAAGGACGTCTCAGGACTGACTGACTCGGGGACAGTTGAACATTACAGTAAGGACGTCTCAGGACTGAGTGACTCGGGGAAGATTAACATTACGGTAAGGACGTCTCAGGACTGAGTGACTCGGGGAAGATTAACATTACGGTAAGGACGTCTCAGGACTGAGTGACTCTGGGGCAGTTGAACATTACGGTAATGACGTCTCAGGACTGAGTGACTCCGGGGAAGAGTAACATTACGGTAAGGACGTCTCAGGACTGAAGCCAGGGCAGTTGAACATTACGGTAAGACGTCTCAGGACTGACTGACTCCGGGGAAGATTAACATTACAGTAAGGACGTCTCAGGACTGAGTGACTCCGGGGCAGTTGAACATTAAGGTAAGGACGTCTCAGGACCGACTCCACTCGGGTAGCGAGGTATTGGGGATCAAGAGGTCTTGTTTAGTGAAAATGTTTTAACTGATTTTCGGATCATGTTGGGGTGTTAGAGATTGTCAGCCGCGAAGCCTTGTGGCGCGTTACGGAGATGACTCCTTGGTAATCCTGTCCTTACATAGATGACACCATGGTAACACTGTCATTACATAGATGACACCATGGTAACCCTGTCCTTACATAGATGACACCATGGTAAAACTGTCATTACATAGATGACACCATAGTAACACTGTCATTAAGGAGATGACTCTGTGATAACCCTGTCATTAAAACCGTTGGTACTAGGGAGCAGTATTTTCATTTTCGTTCCCGTTTTAAACGTGATATTTTGTCAGCTTTGGATAGAAAACACTCTAACGTTTCCAAAACTGTAAAGATATTGTCTGTGAGTATAACAGCACTGATGTTGCAGACGAAAGCCTGAGAAAAATCCAATCCGGAAGTGCCCCAGGTTTTGAAAGCGCTGCGTTCCAATGAGTCCCTATTCAGCTGTGAATGTGCCATCAACCAGCTTACGCTTTCTACGTATTCCCCAAGGTGTCTACAGCATTGTGACGTAGTTTTACGCATTTATGTTGAAGAATAGCCGTAGGCGGCCACATTGCGTAAGTGGTCACATGGTGGCTCTGAGAGAGATTCTCGCGTAAAATACAGAGGTAGCCATTACTCCAATCGGTCCTACTGAAAAACGAATTGCCCCGACGGATATATTATCGAATAGATATTAGAAAAACACCTTGAGGATTGATTATAAACAAAACAACTTTGGCTATCTATCTGGGAGTCTCGTGAGTGAAAACATCCGAAGCTCATCAAAGGTAAACGATTTAATGTGATTGCTTTTCTGATTTTCGTGACAAGGTTGCCTGCTGCTAGCAAGGCATAATGCTATGCTAGGCTATCGATAAACTTACACAAATGCTTGTCTAGCTTTGGCTGTAAAGCATATTTTGAAAATCTAAGATGACAGGGTGATTAATTAACAAAAGGCTAAGCTGTGTTCCAATATATTTCACTTGTTATTTTCATGAATAGGAATATTTTCTAGGAAGATTTATGTCCGTTGCGTTATGCTAGTTCGTGTCAGGCGATGATTGGGCTCCCGGATCCGGGTTTGAGAGTCACAAGATTAAGGAGATGACTCTGTGATAACCCCGTCATTAAGGAGATGACTCTGTGATAACCCTGTCATTAAGGATATGACTCTGTGATAACCCTGTCTTTAAGGAGATTACTCTGTGATATCCCTGTCATTAAGGAGATGACTCTGTGATAACCCTGTCATTAAGGAGATTACTCTGTGATAACCCTGTCATTAAGGAGATTACTCTGTGATAACCCTGTCATTAAGGAGATGACTCTGTGATAACCCTGTCATTAAGGATATGACTCTGTGATAACCCTGTCATTAAGGATATGACTCTGTGATAACCCTGTCATTAAGGAGATGACTCTGTGATAACCCTGTCATTAAGGAGATGACTCTGTGATAACCCTGTCATTAAGGATATGACTCTGTGATAACCCTGTCTTTAAGGAGATTACTCTGTGATATCCCTGTCATTAAGGAGATGACTCTGTGATAACCCTGTCATTAAGGAGATTACTCTGTGATAACCCTGTCATTAAGGAGATGACTCTGTGATAACCCTGTCATTAAGGATATGACTCTGTGATAAACCCTGTCATTAAGGAGATGACTCTGTGATAACCCTGTCATTAAGGAGAAAACAGCACGACAAATGTGTCCTCAGGAACAAGGTGTGTGTGTTTTTACGTGTGTATTTGTGTGTGAGTGTTTGGGTGTGTGTGTTTCTACGTGTGTATATGTGTTTGAGTGTTTGGGTGTGTGTGTTTCTACGTGTGTATATGTGTGTGAGTGTTTGTGTGTGTGTGTTTCTACGTGTGTATATGTGTGTGAGTGTTTGGGTGTGTGTGTTTCTACGTGTGTATATGTGTGTGAGTGTTTGGGTGTGTGTGTTTCTACGTGTGTATATGTGTGTGAGTGTTTGGGTGTGTGTGTTTCTACGTGTGTATATGTGTGTGAGTGTTTGGGTGTGTGTATGTGTGTTTGCAGAACACGGTGGCCCCTGGACCAAAACGCTCAGCGATCAGGCATCAGGAAACAAGAGCAGTACCGTGGCAACCCTGAAAATGTTTGTGTGGAGCTGGCAGGCTGGCTGTTACTCTCCATAAGCCCTAGTGGCTAGATTGTTGGCTGGATGGTCCCCTCCTAAAGCCCTGACTGCCTGGTCCCCTCCTAAAGCCCTGACTGCCTGGTCACCTCCTAAAGCCCTGACTGCCTGGTCACCTCCTAAAGCCCTGACTGCCTGGTCCCCTCCTAAAGCCCTGACTGCCTGGTCCCCTCCTAAAGCCCTGACTGCCTGGTCACCTCCTAAAGCCCTGACTGGCTGGCTGCCTGGTCTTCCCTTAAAGCCCTGACTGGCTGTCTGGCTGGTTGCCTGGCGCCTCCTGGGTTGACTGTATCAGAGCCAGTCAAGCCTGAAATCAATCACTCACAGCCTTCAAAGACTGCTGCCTGCCACGGCTATTGTGATGGAGCCATCTGGATCTTTACACACTGTCTACATTTATCTGTGTGTGTGAGTCTGTATGTGTGTGCGTGTGTCAGTGTGTGTGTGTGGGGGGGGGGGGGTCCATATGTGTGTAGATATGCTCATAACTCTATAACAGTACACATTTCCTCATGTCCAGTGGTGAATCAGGCAGGAAGGCTAGACCAAGGATCCAGCACATTAGTACACGGCTATATCTGTATCCCTACCAATACCACAACACCGTCCTATATGGACATGGCTTGCGACTAGGGGGCGATATTTAAATTTTTGGATGAAAAACGTTCCCGTTTTAAACAAGATATTTTGTCACAAAAAGATGCTTGACTATGCATATAATTGACAGCTTTGGATAGAAAACACTCCGACGTTTCCAAAACTGCAAAGATATTGTCTGTGAGTGCCACAGAACTGATGTTACAGGCGAAACCCAGATAAAAATCCAATCAGGAAGTGCCGCATTTTTTGAAACCGCCTCATGCCAATGACTCCTTATATGGCTGTGAATGAGCTACGAATGAGCTTACGTTTTCTACGTATTCCCCAAGATGTCTACAGCATTGTGACGTCTTTTTAGCCATTTCCATTGAAGAATGGCTGTAAGGGACCATATATAGCAAGTGGTCACATGGTGTCTCCCGCAGAAAACCTTGCGTAAAATACTGAGGTAGCCATTTTTCCAATCGCTTCTTATGAGAAACCAATTGCCTCGACGGATATATTATCGAATATATTTGTTAAAAACACCTTGAGGATGGATCCTAAACAACGTTTGCCGTGTTTCTGTCGATATTATGGAGCTAATTTTGAAAAAAGTTTTTGCGTTGTAGTAGTAGCATTTTCCCGTTCGATTTCTCAGCCAAGCAGGATGAACAAACGGGAGCTATTTCGCCTACAAAAATAATATTTTTGGAAAAAAGGAACATTTGCTATCTAACTGGGAGTCTCCTGAGTGAAAACATCCGAAGTTCTTCAAAGGTAAATTATTTAATTTGGTTGCTTTTCTTATTTTCGTGAAAATGTTGCCTGCTGCCAGCAGAGCTAGCATAGCATTATGCCATGATAAACTTACACAGATGCTTGTCTAGCGTTGGCTGTAACGCATATTTTGAAAATCTGAGATGACAGTGTTGTTAACAAAAGGCTAAGCTTGTGTTTGAATATATTTCATCTGCGATTTTCATGAATAGGAACATTTTCTAGGGGTATTTATGTCCGCTGCGTTATGCTAATTCGTTTGAGGCTACGATTACGCTCCCGGATCCGGGATTGCTAGTCGCAAAAGGATATTATTAGTGACAGCTCCCTGTTTCCTACCAATACCACAACACTGTCCTATATGGACATGGCTTAATGACACCTCCCTGTTTCCTACCAATACCACAACACTATCTATATGGACATGGCTTAATGACACCTCCCTGTTTCCTACCAATACCACAACACTGTCCTATATGGACATGGCTTAATGACACCTCCCTGCTTCCTACCAATACCACAACACTGTCCTATACAGTCCAATCCAGTCAGTCCAGTCAGTCCAGTCCAGTAAGTCCAGTCCAGTCAGTCAGTCAGTCAGTCCAGTCAGTCCAGTCCAGTCCAGTCCAGTTTAGTCCAGTCCAGTGCAGTGCAGTGACTCCAGTCCAGTAAGTCCAGTCCAGTCAATCAGTCAGTCAGTCAGTCCAGGCAGCCCAGTCCAGTCCAGTTTAGTCCAGTCCAGTGCAGTGCAGTGACTCCAGTCCAGTCAGTCAGTCTAATCAGTCCAGTCTAGTCAGTCCAGTCCAGTCAGTCCAGTCCAGTCCAGTCAGTCATTTCAGTCCAGTCCAGTCCAGTCAGTCAGTCAGTCAGTCAAGTCAGTCAGTCATTCAGTCAAGTCAGTAAGTCAGTCAAGTCAGTCAGTCAGTCCAGTCCAGTCAGTCAGTCCAGTCAGTCAGTCAGTCAGTCAGTCAGTCCAGTCAGTCAGTCAGTCAGTAAGTCCAGTCAGTCAGTCAGTCAGTCCAGTCCAGTCCGTCAGTCAGTCAGTCAGTCAGTCAGTCAGTCCAGTCCAGTCCAGTCCAGTCAGTCAGTCAGTCCAGTCCAGTCCAGTCAGTCAGTCAGTCAGTCAGTCAGTCCAGTCCAGTCCGTCAGTCAGTCGGTCCAGTAAGTCCAGTCAGTCCAGTCAGTCAGTCCAGTCAGTCAGTCCAGTCTGTCAGTCAGTCAGTCAGTCAGTCAGTCCAGTCCAGTCCAGTCCAGTCAGTCCAGTCCAGTAAGTCCAGTCCAGTCAGTCAGTCCAGTCAGTCAGTCAGTCAGTCAGTCAGTCCAGTCAGTCAGTCAGTCCAGCCAGTCAGTCAGTCCGTCAGTCAGTCCAGTCAGTCCAGTCCAGTCAGTTCTGTCGGTCAGTCCAGTCCAGTCAGTCCAGTCAATCAGTCAAGGCAGTCAGTCAGTCAGTCAGTCCAGTCCGTCAGTCAGTCAGTCAGTCCAGTCAGTCAGTCAGTCAGTCAGTCCAGTCAAGTCAGTCAGTCAGTCCAGTCAGTCCAGTCAGTCAGTCAGTCAGTCAGTCCAGTCAAGTCAGTCAGTCAGTCAGTCCAGTCAGTCAGTCAGTCAGTCAAGTCAGTCAGTCAGTCAGTCCAGTTCAGTCAGTCAGTCCAGTCAGTCCAGTCAGTCAGTCAGTCAGTCAGTCAGTCAGTCAGTCCAGTCAGTCAGTCAGTCAGTCAGTCCAGTCAGTCCAGTCAGTCCAGTCAGTCAGTCCAGTCAGTCAATCCAGTCTGTCAGTCAGTCAGTCAGTCAGTCAGTCAGTCAGTCAGTCCAGTAATGTCAGTCCGTCCAGTCAGTCCAGTCAGTCAATCCAGGCCAGTTCAGTCAGTCCAGTCCAGTAAGTCCAGTCCAGTTCAGTCAGTCCTGTCAGTCCAGTCCAGTTCAGTCAGTCCTGTCTGTCCAGTCCAGTTCAGTCAGTCCAGTCCAGTTCAGTTAGTCCAGTCCAGTTCAGTCAGTCCAGTTCAGTTAGTCCAGTCCAGTTCAGTCAGTCCTGTCAGTCCAGTCCAGTTCAGTCTGTCCAGTCCAGTTTAGTCAGTCCAGTTAGGCCACTCCAGTCCAGTCAGTCTAGTCCAGTCCAGTCAGTCCAGGACTGGACTAGATTGGACTGACTTAACTGGACTGGACTGACTGAACTGAACTGAACTGGACTGGACTTACTGGACTGGACTGGACTGGACTGGACTGGACTGGACTGACTGGACTGGACTGACTGAACTGGACTGGATTAACTGAACTGGACTGGACTTACTGGACTGGACTGACTGAACTGGCCTGGATTGACTGACTGGACTAGTCAAGTCCAGTCAGTCCAGTCCAGTTCAGGTAGTCCAGTCCAGTCCAGTTCAGTTAGTCCAGGCAGCCATCGGAGGGCAGCAGAACACAGAGCATACATCCATCTCTCTCTCTCTCTCTCTCTCTCTGTCCCTCTCTCTCACTCTCTATCTGTATCTCTCTCTCTCTTTCACAATTTAATACAACGGGCTTTTTTTGGCATGAGAAACATATGTTTACATTGCAAAAACAAGTGAAATAGATAACATACAAAGCTGAAATAATCTCTCTCTCTCTCTCTCTCTCTCTCTCTCTCTCTCTCTCTCTCTATATATATATATATATATATATATATATATATATATATATATATATCTATTTCTCCCCTGCAGCAGTACAGCAGATCCCTGCAGTCCCAGAGGGTCCCCAGAGCAGAAGAGTGCTCACAGGGATGTTCACAGGAGACAGACCGGCTGGGTACTTTTGAAATTCATGTTTGTACAACAATT
>NC_143032.1:2310000-2317500 GCF_057628025.1 Oncorhynchus mykiss | reverse complement strand
CTCCTCTCCTTTTCTCTCCTCTTCTTCCATCCTCCCCTCCTCTCATCTCCTCTCCTTTTCTCTCCACTTCGTCCATCCTCACCTCCTCTCATCTCCTCCCCTTTTCTCTCCTCTTCGTCCATCCTCACCTCCTCTCATCCCCTCTCCTCCCCCTTCCTCCCCACCTCTCCTTTCCTCATCCTGGGTCCCAGGGGCCTCCTCCCTATCACTCCTCTCCTCCCCCTTCTTCCCCCTCCTCTCATCCCCTCTCCTCCCTCATCCTGGGTCCCAGGGGCCTCCTCCCCATCCCTCCTCTCCTCAACCCTTGGCCCAGGGGCCTCCTCCCCATCACTCCTCTCCTCAACCCGTGGCCCAGGTCTTACCAGGAGCACCACGGGGGCCCTGATGCTATCCGCCACAGTCTTCCACAACAACAGCATCTTTCAATCATCCCTGATTGTATTAACATGATCTGTGTTTGATTATATTTAAGTCTCCTGCTGTATGCCATCTTTTTGCTCGGTGGGGGCCGGTTGATAATGTCGGTGGGGGCTGGTGGATGGGGTCGGTTGAGGCTGGTGGATGGTGTCGGTGGGGGCAGGTGGTGGTTCGTGGGGGCTGGTTGATAATGTCGGTGGGGGCTGGTGGATGGGGTCGGTTGAGACTGGTGGATGGGGTCAGTTGAGGCTGGTGGATGGGGTCAGTGGGGGTCATTGGATGGGGTCGGTGGGGGCAGGTGGTGGTTCGTGGGGGTCGGTAGTGGGAGCGGTGGGTGGGGTCGGTGGGGGCAGGTGGTGGTTCGTGGGGGTCGGTTGGCAGGGTAGGTGAGGGCCAGTGATGGGGTCGGTGGGGGCCAGTATATGGGGTTGGTAGTGGGGGTCATGGATGGTGTCGGTGGGGTCCGGGACATGGGGTCGGTAGTGGGCGCGGTGGGTGGGGTCGGCAGGGTCCGGTGGATGGGGTCGATGGATGGAGCAGGTGGGGGCCGTTTGATGGGATTGGTGTATGGGGACGGTAAATGGGGTATGTGGGGGTCGGTAGATGAGGCTGGAAGCTGGAGTCGGTGGAGGCAGTAGGGGCCGGTGTGTGGGGTTGGTTGATGGGGTTGGTAGATGAGGCTGGAAGTTGGAGTCCGTGGGGGCAGTAGGGGCCGGTGTGTGGGGTTAGTTGATGGGGTTGGTAGATGAGGCTGGAAGCTGGAGTCCATGGGGGCAGTAGGGGCCGGTGTGTGGGGTTGGTTGATGGGGTTGGTAGGTGAGGCTGGAAGCTGGAGTCCATGGGGGCAATAGGGGCCGGTGTGTGGGGTTGGTTGATGGGGTTGGTAGATGAGGCTGGAAGCTGGAGTCGGTGGGGGCAGTAGGGGCCGGTGTGTGGGGTTGGTTGATTGGGTTGGTAGATGAGGGTGGAAGCTGGAGTCGGTGGGGGCAGTAGGGGCCGGTGTGTGGGGTTGGTTGATGGGGTTGGTAGATGAGGCTGGAAGCTGGAGTCCATGGGGGCAGTAGGGGCCGGTGTGTGGGGTTGGTTGATGGGGTTGGTAGATGAGGGTGGAAGCTGGAGTCGGTGGGGGCAGTAGGGGCCGGTGTGTGGGGTTGGTTGATGGGGTTGGTAGATGAGGCTGGAAGCTGGAGTCGGTGGGGGCAGTAGGGGCCGGTGTGTGGGGTTGGTTGATGGGGTTGGTAGATGAGGGTGGAAGCTGGAGTCGGTGGGGGCAGTAGGGGCCGGTGTATGGGGTTGGTTGATGGGGTTGGTAGATGAGGCTGGAAGCTGGAGTCGGTGGGGGCAGTAGGGACCGGTGTGTGGGGTTGGTTGATGGGGTTGGTAGATAAGGCTGGAAGCTGGAGTCCGTGGGGGCAGTAGGGGCCGGTGTGTGGGGTTGGTTGATGGGGTTGGTAGATGAGGCTGGAAGCTGGAGTCCGTGGGGGCAGTAGGGTCCGGTGTGTGGGGTTGGTAGATGGGGTTGGTAGATGGGGCCGGTAGAGGGGCTGGTGGATGGGGCCGGTAGATGGGGTGGGTAGATGGGGCCGGTAGATGGGGCCGGTAGATGGGGTGGGTAGATGGGGTGGGTAGATGGGGTCGTTAGATGGGGATGGTAGATGGGGTCGGTAGATGGGGTTTGTGGATGAGGTTGGTGTAGGTAGGTGGATAGGGCTGGTGAATGGGGCCGGTAGATGAGGTCTGTGGATGAGGTTGGTGTAGGTAGCTGGATGGGTCGGTAGATGGGGTCGGTGTATGGGGCCGGTAGAAGGGGTGGGTAGATGGGATCGGTATATGGGGCCGGTAGATGGGGTGGGTAGATGGGTCGGTAGATGGGGTCGGTAGATGGGGCCGGTGGATGGGGTCGGTAGATGGGGCCGGTAGATGGTGACGGTGGATGGGGTCGGTGGATGGGGTCGGTATTTGGGGTCGGTATTTGGGGTCGGTAGATGGGGTCGGTATTTGGGGTCGGTAGATGGGGCAGGTAGATGAAGTCAGTGGATGGGATCGGAGGATGAGGTAAGTGGGGGTCAGTTGATGGGGTCATTAAATGGGGTAGGTGGGGACCTGTGGATGGGGTCAGTGCTTTGGTCGGTGGGAGCAGGAAAATTGGGGTCGGTGGAGGTAGGTAGATGGGGTCGTGGATGGGTATAAAGTACCAGCGTTAAGATATATAGTACCAGTGTTAAGGTATATAATACCAGTGTTAAGGTATATAATACCAGTGTTAAGGTATATAATACCAGTGTTAAGGTATATAATACCAGTGTTAAGGTATATAATACCAGTGTTAAGGTGTATTAGACCAGTGTTAAGGTATATTAGACCAGTGTTAAGGTATACAGCACCAGTGTTAAGGTATACAGCACCAGTGTTAAGGTATATAATACCAGTGTTAAGGTATATAGTACCGGTGTTAAGGTATATAGTACCAGTGTTAAGGTATATAGTACCAGTGTTAAGGTATATAGTACCAGTGTTAAGGGATATAGTACCAGTGTTAAGGTATATAGTACCAGTGTTAAGGTATAAAATACCAGTGTTAAGGTATATAGTACCAGTGTTAAGGGATATAGTACCAGTGTTAAGGTATATAGTAGCAGTGTTAAGGTATAAAATACCAGTGTTAAGGTAAATAGTACCAGTCTTAAGGTATATAGTACCAGTGTTAAGTTATATAGTACCAGTGTTAAGGTATATAGTACCAGTGTTAAGGTATATAGTACCAGTGTTAAGGTATATAGTACTGGTTTAAAGGGTTTAAAATACCAGTGTTAAGGTATACAGTGCCAGCGTTAAGGTATATAGTACCAGTGTTAAGTTATATAGTACCAGTGTTAAGGTATATAGTACCAGTGTTAAGGTATAAAATACCAGTGTTAAGGTATATAGTACCAGTGTTAAGGTATATAGTACCAGTGTTAAGGTATATAGTACCAGTGTTAAGGTATATAGTACCAGTGTTAAGGTATATTAGACCAGTGTTAAGGTATACAGCACCAGTGTTAAGGTATACAGCACCAGTGTTAAGGTATATAATACCAGTGTTAAGGTATATAGTACCGGTGTTAAGGTATATAGTACCAGTGTTAAGGTATATAGTACCAGTGTTAAGGTATATAGTACCAGTGTTAAGGTATATAGTACCAGTGTTAAGGTATATAGTACCAGTGTTAAGGTATATAGTACCAGTGTTAAGGTATAAAATACCAGTGTTAAGGTATATAGTACCAGTGTTAAGGGATATAGTACCAGTGTTAAGGTATATAGTAGCAGTGTTAAGGTATAAAATACCAGTGTTAAGGTAAATAGTACCAGTCTTAAGGTATATAGTACCAGTGTTAAGTTATATAGTACCAGTGTTAAGGTATATAGTACCAGTGTTAAGGTATATAGTACCAGTGTTAAGGTATATAGTACTGGTTTAAAGGGTTTAAAATACCAGTGTTAAGGTATACAGTGCCAGCGTTAAGGTATATAGTACCAGTGTTAAGTTATATAGTACCAGTGTTAAGGTATATAGTACCAGTGTTAAGGTATAAAATACCACTGTTAAGGTATATAGTACCAGTGTTAAGGTATATAGTACCAGTGTTAAGGTATATAGTACCAGTGTTAAGGTATATAGTACCAGTGTTAAGGTATATTAGACCAGTGTTAAGGTATACAGCACCAGTGTTAAGGTATACAGCACCAGTGTTAAGGTATATAATACCAGTGTTAAGGTATATAGTACCGGTGTTAAGGTATATAGTACCAGTGTTAAGGTATATAGTACCAGTGTTAAGGTATATAGTACCAGTGTTAAGGTATATAGTACCAGTGTTAAGGTATATAGTACCAGTGTTAAGGTATATAGTACCAGTGTTAAGGTATAAAATACCAGTGTTAAGGTATATAGTACCAGTGTTAAGGGATATAGTACCAGTGTTAAGGTATATAGTAGCAGTGTTAAGGTATAAAATACCAGTGTTAAGGTAAATAGTACCAGTGTTAAGGTATATAGTACCAGTGTTAAGTTATATAGTACCAGTGTTAAGGTATATAGTACCAGTGTTAAGGTATATAGTACCAGTGTTAAGGTATATAGTACTGGTTTAAAGGGTTTAAAATACCAGTGTTAAGGTATACAGTGCCAGCGTTAAGGTATATAGTACCAGTGTTAAGTTATATAGTACCAGTGTTAAGGTATATAGTACCAGTGTTAAGGTATAAAATACCAGTGTTAAGGTATATAGTACCAGTGTTAAGGTATATAGTACCAGTGTTAAGGTATATAGTACCAGTGTTAAGGTATATAGTACCAGTGTTAAGGTATATAGTACCAGTGTTAAGGTATATAGTACCAGTGTTAAGGTATATAGTACCAGTGTTAAGGTATATAGTACCAGTGTTAAGGTATATAGTACTGGTTTAAAGGTTTTCAAATACCAGTGTTAAGGTATATAGTACCAGTGTTAAGGTATATAGTACCAGTGTTAAGGTATATAGTACCAGTGTTAAGGTATATAGTACCAGTGTTAAGGTATATAGTACCAGTGTTAAGGTATATAGTACCAGTGTTAAGGTATATAGTACCAGTGTTAAGGTATATAAACCCAGTGTTAAGGTACATAGTACCAGTGTTAAGGTATATAGTACCAGTGTTAAGGTATATAGTACCAGTGTTAAGGTATATAAACCCAGTGTTAAGGTATATAGTACCAGTGTTAAGGTATATAGTACTGGTTTAAAGGGTTTAAAATACCAGTGTTAGAGTACGAGTGTTTGGGTATAAACAATTAGTGTTAGATATCGGTGTGTTTCTGGAAATTCAATTTCTTCATGCCTGCTGAACACTTTCTGTTGCTTATGTTGCGGCAACCAAATCTGCCATCACAATTACGGAGGTGCCTCTCCTCTCCCCTTCAGACTGCCTCTTCTCCCTCACAATTACGGAGGTGCCTCTCCTCTCCCCTTCAGACTGTCTCCTCTCTCTCACAATTACGGAGGTGCCTCTCCTCTGCCCTTCAGACTGCCTCCTCTCTCTCACAATTACGGAGGCGCCTCTCCTCTCCCTTTTCAGACTGCCTCCTTTCCTTCACCCCAGGCTGCCTCCTCTCCTCTCCTTTCCCCTTCAACCAAATCTGCCATCACAATTACAGAGGTGCCTCTCCTCTCCCCTTCAGACTGCCTCCTCTCTTTCACAATTACGGATGTGCCTTGCCCAAATATTTATTTAAAAAGTCAATTCTAACCCGGCCATATACATTGTTGCTGGTGTTAGAGTTGACTGTAGCTGATACACGGACGGAGCTAGCCGGAAGTCTTCATGGGCCTCTCTAGGACAGGGTGCAAAGGCTCCAAAGGCTCCCACGGAGCATGGAAAAGCTGTTTTCTGTACATATTCGGGGAAACGTGAAGTTGAAAGACCCTGTTCCTCTGGTGGGTGTAAGATGAAAGCTTCTGTAAGGACTGTCAGAAATGGAGGACGTCTGCATATCTCTGTGAGACACAAATGGCACCCTATTCCCTGCATAGTGCACTCGATCACATGGCTGCCTCCTCTCCTCTCCCCTTCAGGCTGCCTCCTCTCCTCCACCCCAGGCCGCCTCCTCTCCTCTCCCCCAGGAGCCTCTTAAAGAAGAAGTTACAGGTCTGTGTGAGCCAGAAATCTTGCTTGTTTGTAGGTGACCAAATACTTATTTTCCACCATAATTTGCAAATAAATTCATAAAAAAATCCTACAATGTGATTTTCTGGATTTTTTTTCTCATTTTGTCTGTCATAGTTGAAGTGTACCTATGATGAAAATTACAGGCCTCTCTCATCTTTTTAAGTGGGAGAACTTGCACAATTGGAGGCTGACTAAATAATTTTTTGCCCCACTGTATCAACTCATTCACTCTGTACCATGGAATTGGTACATCAAACATTTCTTCCCAACTATTTTGCAAACTGTATGGCACAGTTGTCAACATCCTGGTCCTCAAATGAAACTGGTATATTTCCCTATTTGTGCTATTTTTATTCCTCCGCCAATTTTGATCCTTTATATTGGGCAGACAGACCAGCTCCCTACCTCCTTCCACTGCCACCTGCCTCCTCCAGTTTTGATCCTTTATATTGGGCAGACAGACCAGTTCCCTACCTCCTCCCGCTACCACCCGCCTCCTCCATTTTTGGGGTAACAATTGGTTGTACTCTTGGATTGAGCAGACCTGCTCATACAATTCTGATAACTCCATGAAGGACATAACTCTACCATTCCAATTTACAATATCATTTAAGAACAAAATACCCTTTCAAACATCTTTCCCATAAATACAGGTGTTTTATCAACCAGCACATTTGAGTTCAGCCATAATATTTGTTGTAATATTTGTTCTATCTTTTCAGGGGGATGAAATTGAAATTGTAGACAGCTCTGCAACGCTTGTTTGAAAAAGAGAGATAATTTGAAAAAAAGTTTCATTTTCAATTAATCAAAAATGAGACATGGCAATCTGCCTTAAGGCAAACATGCCATTTTTAAACAATGGATGAGCTTTTCTTAGTAATCTACTTGAGAACCATTTAGGGTTCAAGTACAACTTATGAATAACTGAAGCTTTTAGAGAGAGGTTTAGTGTTTTATATTTAATTATTTAAACCCACCCAATTCATAATCATTATATAGATGGGCATGCTTTATTTTGTCTGGTTTAGCGTCCCAGATAAAGCTAAATATGTTTTGCTCATATGATTTGAAAACGAGTCATCAGGAGTAGGCAGCACCATAAGTAAGTGAGTAAACTGAGATATGACTAAGGAGTTAATCACATTTTTCCATAATTAGACAGGTATTTACCTCTTCATTGTTGCAGGATCTTCTCTATTTTTACAAGTTTTCTATTGAAATTCATGGTGGAGAACTTATTTATATATTTTGTGTTATGAATACCAAGTATGTCTACTTCACCATCAGCCCATTTTATAGGTAAACTGCAGGGTATGTAAAAGTTGTATTTTTTAAAGATCCAATACGTGATATTGTACACTTCTTATTTTTTTAATTTATCCGTTATT
>NC_143032.1:2247500-2302500 GCF_057628025.1 Oncorhynchus mykiss | reverse complement strand
CTACTATAGACTCAGCTATGGTGCAGTGAAGACAGACAGGACACTGCTGCCTCCATTATCCTCAGTACTACTATAGACTCAGCTATGGTGCAGTGAAGACAGACAGGACACTGCTGCCTCCATTATCCTCAGTACTACTGTAGACTCAGACAGGACACTGCTGCCTCCATTATCCTCAGTACTACTATAGACTCAGCTATGGTGCAGTGAAGACAGACAGGACACTGCTGCCTCCATTATCCTCAGTACTACTGTAGACTCAGCTATGGTGCAGTGAAGACAGACAGGACACTGCTGCCTCCATTATCCTCAGTACTACTGTAAACTCAGCTATGGTGCAGTGAAGACAGACAGGTCATTGTCTTGGAAAATAAGTAAGTAACCTTGCACCAACCTTGGCTTGTGCATGTCAGAACAGCTCATAGGCTAGTAGTTTATCTCCTGTTTGTGTAGAGCGAGGCAGCTTGATGTACAGTACCTCTCTGGACAGGACGCTAGTCTATCCCCTGTTTGTGTAGAGCGAGGCAGCTTGATGTTCAGTACCTCTCTGGACAGGACACTAGTCTATCCCCTGTTTGTGTAGAGCGAGGCAGCTTGAAGTTCAGTACCTCTCTGGACAGGACACTAGTCTATCCCCTGTTTGTGTAGAGCGAGGCAGCTTGATATACAGTACCTCTCTGGACAGGACACTAGTCTATCCCCTGCTTGTGTAGAGCGAGGCAGCTTGATATACAGTACCTCTCTGGACAGGACACTAGTTTATCCCCTGTTTGTGTAGAGTGAGGCAGCTTGATATACAGTACCTCTCTGGACAGGATACTAGTCTATCCCCTGTTTGTGTAGAGCATGGGTGTCAAACTCTGGCCCGTGGGCCAAATTTGGCCCGCGGGGTAATTATATTTGGCCCGCGAGACAATACCAAATTACTACTAGAGCTGGCCCGCTGGTATTATACAGCGCATTCACCACTAATACTACGAATCCCATAATGCTCTGCTGTTTTCGCGCGCCAATCAGGACAGGACCCAGAAACGCTCTCTCCTCTGTGACAGTAGTCATAGCAACATAGACGCTACAACTGTCAGCGAGCTAACCCTTCCCAAAAATGGCGAAAAGAAAGGCAGAAAACAGGAGCTTTCTGGACAAGTGGGAGGCAGAATATCTGTTTACATATGTAAAAGACAAACCTGTTTGTCTTGTTTGTGGAGTCAACGTGGCTGTAAGTAAGGAGTACAACATTAGACGACACTATGAAACAAAACACCATGACAAATACAAGGACCTGGACATGACTCAAAGGAGCAAGAATGTAGAGGAGATGAAAAGAAGTTTGGTTTCACAACAGAATATGTTTAACCTTTCTGATCTCCCCATCCCGGATCCGGGTTCGTGAATACAGACTCAAGCTCATTACCATAACGCAACGTTAACTATTCATGAAAATCGCAAATGAAATGAAATAAATATGCTAGCTCTCAAGCTTAGCCTTTTGTTAACAACACTGTCATCTCAGATTTTCAAAATATGCTTCTCAACCATTGCAAAACAAGCATTTGTGTAACAGTATTGATGGCTAACGTAGCATTTAGCATTAGCATTCAGCTGGCAACATTTACACAAAAAAACAGAAAAGCATTCAAAAAAATCATTTACCTTTGAAGAACTTCAGATGTTTTCAATGAGGAGACTCTCAGATAGCAAATGTTCAGTTTTTCCTGAAAGATTATTTGTTTAGGACAAATCGCTCCGTTTTCTGCGTCACGTTTAGCTATGAAAAAACCCCTGTATCCAGGATTGTGTAAATCTATCAGCAAGCTCATTAGCATAACACAACGTTAACTATTTATGAAAATCGCAAATGAAATGAAATAAATATGCCATCTCTCAAGCTTAGCCTTTTGTAAACAACACTGTCATCTCAGATTTTCAAAATATGCTTCTCAACCATAGGAAAACTAGAGTTAGCATTTCGCGTTAGCTAGCTAGAGTTAGCATTTCGCGTTAGCATTTAGCGTTAGCATTAGCGTTAGCATCCAGCACGCAACATTAACAAAAACATAAAAGCCTTCAAATAAAATAACTTACCTTTGAAGAACTTCTGATGTTTTCAATGAGGAGACTCTCAGTTAGATAGCAGATGCTCAGTTTTTCCAAAAAGATTCCTTGTGTATTAGAAATAGCTCCGTTTTATACATCACATTTGGCTACCAAAAAAAATCCATAAATTCAGTCCTCAAAACGCAAACTTTTTTCCAAATTAACTCCATAATATCGACTGAAAACATGGCAAACGTTGTTTAGAATCAATCCTCAAGGTGTTTTTCACATATCTCTTCATTGATACATCGTTCTTGGAAACATGCTTTCTCTCCTGAATCCCAGGAGAAAATGCCTGCACCTGAAGATTACGCACAAATTTAGACAAAGGACACCGGGCGGACCTCTGGAAAATGTAGTCTCTTATGGCCAATCTTCCAATGATATGCCTACAAATACGTCACAATGCTGCTAAGACCTTGGGCGAACGACAGAAAGTGTAGGCTCATTCCTTGCGCAATCACAGCCATATAAGGAGAGAATGGAAAACAGAGCTTCAGAAATTCTGCTAATTCCTGGGTGATGCATCATCTTGGTTTCGCCTGTAGAATGAGTTCTGGGGCACTTACAGACAAAATCTTTGCAGATTCTGAAACTTCAGAGTGTTTTCTTTCCAAAACTGTCAAGAATATGCATAGTCGAGCATCTTTTCGTGACAAAATATCGCGCTTAAAACGGGAACGTTTTTTATCCAAAAATGAAATAGCGCCCCTAGAGCTCTAAGAGGTTAAAAAAGCCACATCACAAAGCGAGGCTGCTGTAAAGGCTAGTTATATAGTGGCAGCAGAGATCGCAAAATCAGCCCGGCCCTTTAATGAGGGAGAGTTCATGAAAAAGTGCATGATGAAGGTTTGTGACCTCGTATGCCCGGAGAAAAAACAAGCATTTTCAAACGTGAGCCTGAGCAGGAACACAGTAGCTGATCGCACATGTGATCTTGCCACCAATCTGTATGACCAGCTGATGGAAAAGGGAAAAGATTTTGTTGCGTTCTCCCTCGCTGTGGATGAGAGCTGCGACGCATCTGATACTGCTCAGCTGTCAGTCTTCATCCGTGGAGTGGACTCAAATCTGTGTGTTACGGAGGAGCTATTAGGATTCAAATCAATGCATGGCACAACCACAGGAAAGGAAATCTTTGAGGAGGTTTCCAAATGTGTAACTGAAATAAAGCTGCCGTGGGATAAACTCGTTGGATTAACAACAGATGGTGCGCCAGCGATGTGCGGTAAAAAGAGTGGACTGGTGGGCATGGTTCGGGAGAAGATGCGGGAAGAGAACTGTGCAGGTGAGCTAACTGTTTACCACTGCATCATACATCAGGAAGCACTGTGTGCCAAAGCCCTAAAGATGGAACATGTTATGACCACAGTAACACAGGTAGTTAACTTTATAAGAGCCAAAGGTCTAAATCACCGCCAGTTTAAATCTTTTCTGGAGGAGTGTGGTTCGGAATACGCAGACGTGCCGTATCACACAGAGGTGAGATGGCTAAGCAGAGGAAAAGTACTGAACAGATGTTTCGAGCTGCGTGAGGAAATATGTCAATTCCTGGAAACCAAAGGGAAGGATACAGCAGAGCTCCGGGAGCAAAAGTTCCTGTGAGCTGGCCTTTCTCTGTGACATCTCGAGCCATCTCGATGCGCTGAACCTGCAGCTTCAGGGGCGGGGGCGCATCATCACAGACATGTACGCTGCAGTGAGGGCCTTCAAAACTAAACTGTGCCTGTGGGAGAATCAGATGCTGCAAGGAAACCCTTGCCATTTTCCCTGCTGCCAATCCATAAAAGCGCAGATCTCTACCGCCGTGTTCCCATGCGCACAGTTTGCTGAAAAACTCAGTGTTCTCGCCGCTGAGTTTAGCCGGCGATTTGCCGACTTCGATGCCCAGAAATGCAAGTTTGAACTGCTTAGTAATCCCTTCGCAGTTGATGTGGAAAATGCACCAACCAACATCCAAATGGAGCTGATTGAACTCCAGTGCAACGACACGCTGAAGTCAAAGTATGATGCTGTGGGCGCCGCACAGTTTCCACGGTTCATCCCTGACACAATGCCTCAGCTCCGCACCCAAGCTGCTCAGATGCTCTCCATGTTCGGCAGCACTTATCTATGCAAGCAACTTTTCTCCTCGATGAAGATGACCAAAACAACTCACAGGAGACGTCTGACTGATGAACATTGCTACAAGGCATGGGCTTGAATGGTTGATTGATTTATTATCATTTTATTTGTAAAATTATTAGCCAGTGGAAAAAGTTTATTTTGGTATTTAAATCAGAAGGCTGCAAATGCAAGTGTATTTATTTAATAAATGAATGCCATTGATGTGTTTTTTCATTTGAAATTCGATTTTGCATGTCTCCACTATTAAATTATGTATTGTATGGTAATAAGCGATGCTTGTTCCATATTCAATGTTAAAGCAAAACTTGTTTGGGTCCATATTAAAAGGTTAATTTGTTCAATGTTGGCCCGTGACGTTGTTCAGGTTTTACATTTTGGCCCACTGGGTATTTGAGTTTGACACCCCTGGTGTAGAGCGAGGCAGCTTGATATACAGTTCCTCTCTGGACAGGATACTAGTCTATCCCCTGTTTGTGTAGAGCGAGGCAGCTTGATATACAGTACCTCTCTGGACAGGATACTAGTCTATCCCCTGTTTGTGTAGAGCGAGGCAGCTTGATATACAGTACCTCTCTGGACAGGATACTAGTCTATCCCCTGTTTGTGTAGAGCGAGGCAGCTTGATATACAGTACCTCTCTGGACAGGATACTAGTCTATCCCCTGTTTGTGTATAGCGGGGCAGCTTGATATACAGTACCTCTCTGGACAGGATACTAGTCTATCGTTGTGCTTTATCCCCAATCTCCAAAATGCTGAGTGTAAAGCAGAGATCCGTCAGGTCCCATTTTAACATTCTTTAGTATGATTCGGCCAGGGATTGAACTCACATCCTTTCAATCTCTGGACACTCATGGAGGACACCCTCAGGGAGGACACTCTCATGGAGGACACCCTCAGGGAGGACACTCTCATGGAGGACACCCTCAGGGAGGACACTCTCAGGCAGGACAACCTCAGGGAGGACACTCTCAGGGAGGACAATCTCATGGAGGACACCCTCGGGGAGGGCACCCTCAGGGAGGACACTCTCTTGGAGGACACCCTCAGGGAGGACACTCTCATGGAGGACACCCTCATGGAGGACACTCTCAGGGAGGACACTCTCATGGAGGACACTCTCAGCGAGGACACTCTCAGGGAGGACACCCTCATGGAGGACACCCTCAGGGAGGACACTCTCAGGGAGGGCACCCTCAGGGAGGACACTCTCATGGAGGACACCCTCATGGAGGACACTCTCATGGAGGACACTCTCAGGGAGGACACCCTCATGGAGGACACCCTCAGGGAGGACACTCTCAGGGAGAACACTCTCATGGAGGACACCCTTGGGGAGGGCACCCTCAGGGAGGACACTCTCTTGGAGGACACCCTCAGGGAGGACACTCTCATTGAGGAAACTCTCATGGAGGACACCCTCAGGAAGGACACTCTCATGGAGGACACCCTCAGGGAGGACACTCTCAGGGAGGACAACCTCAGGGAGGACACTCTCAGGGAGGACACTCTCATGGAGGACACCCTTGGGGAGGGCACCCTCAGGGAGGACACTCTCTTGGAGGACACCCTCAGGGAGGACACTCTCATGGAGGACACCCTCATGGAGGACACTCTCAGGGAGGGCACTCTCATGGAGGACACTCTCAGGGAGGACACTCTCAGGGAGGACACCCTCGTGGAGGACACCCTCAGGGAGGACACTCTCAGGGAGGGCACCCTCAGGGAGGACACTCTCATGGAGGACACCCTCAGGGAGGACACTCTCATGGAGGACACTCTCAGGGAGGACACTCTCATGGAGGACACTCTCAGGGAGGACACTCTCAGGAAGGACACCCTCATGGAGGACACCCTCAGGGAGGACACTATCAGGGAGAACAACCTCAGGGAGGACACTCTCATTGAGGACACTCTCATGGAGGACACCCTCAGGGAGGACACTCTCATGGAGGACACCCTCAGGGAGGACACTCTCATGGAGGACACTCTCAGGGAGGACACCCTCAGGGAGGACACCCTCAGGGAGGACACTCTCATTGAGGACACCCTCAGGGAGGACACTCTCATTGAGGACACTCTCAGGGAGGACACTCTCAGGGAGGACACTCTCATGGAGGACACCCTCAGGGAGGACACTCTCATGGAGGACACCCTCAGGGAGGACACTCTCATGGAGGACACCCTCAGGGAGGACACCCTCAGCGAGGACACTCTCATGAAGGACACCCTCAGGGAGGACACTCTCATGAAGGCCACCCTCAGGGAGGACACTCAGGGGTCAGCAATCCAGACAGGGTGCAAAGAGTCCAGAACGGCAGGCAGTCTCAGGGTCAGGGCAGGCAGGGTCAATAATCCATGGAGGTGGGGTAAGGAAGGTACAGAACGGCAGGCAGGGTCAGGGTCAGGGTCAGGGCAGGCAGGGTACAAATACACATGGGATAATGGGGAGGATGGGCAACACCTGGAGGGGGGTGTAGACAAGCACAAAGACAGGTGAAACAGATCAGGGTGTGACAAGGACAGCAGTGTCCCTGCCCAACTTGTCAAAAATGTGGATAAGAGCTTCTGCTAAATGACTCAGTACTGTAGTGGCTCTGGATAAGAGAGTCTGTTAAATGACTCACTACTGTAGTGGCCCTGGATCAGAGAGTCTGGTAAATGACTCACTACTGTAATGGCCCTGGATGAAAAGCGTCTGCTAAATGTAAAATGATAGTCCTGTCAGAAGTCAACATGTTTTACTGTTTTCCTCTCCGCTGATCCCACTCTGGGCTGTGACGCAATTTAAAAACCTCCAAGGCAGGCAGCCAGGCAGCTAGGCAACAGTAGCTAGCCATTTAATTCAGCTAGTACCTTGGGAGGACCCACCTGAGACTAGTAGGACTTCCTGTGGAGACTCAACCAACAGCATTAGAGGGCATTACCACCGTACAACACAAAAACACTCAGTTTCATGTCCCCGCTGAACACAGAAAAGCACAAAGAACAAGCCTCTTTTCCAAGGCTACAAGACCCTTTCCTTCCCAATGCTGTGTCTAAGTGCACAATAGAGAATTAGACTCACTTAGAGCTGCAACCCCAAAGATCACTACGGCAGTTTGACCACTGAAAAGCAACTTGTATTTGATCACTGTTACGTATCTGTGAGTCTGTGAGTCTGGGTCTGTGAGTCTGGGTATGTGAGTCTGGGTGTGATATTAATGTTATGTTGCTGTTAGTCTGGGTCTGTTAGTCTGGGTCTGTTAGTCTGGGTCTGTTAGTCTGGGTCTGTGATTCTGGGTCTATGAGTCTGGGTGTGATATTAATGTTATGTTGCTGTTAGTCTGGGTCTGTTAGTCTGGGTCTGTTAGTCTGGGTCTGTTGGTCTGGGTCTGTTGGTCTTGGTCTGTTGGTCTGGGTCTGTTAGAATGTGTCTGTTAGTCTGGGTCTGTTAGTCTGGGTCCGTGAGTCTGGGTCTGTTAGAATGTGTTAGAATGTGTCTGTTAGTCTGGGTCTGTGAGTCTGGGTGTGAGATTAATGTTATGTTGCTGTTAGTCTGGGTCTGTTAGTCTGGGTCTGTTAGTCTGTGTCTGTTGGTCTGGGTCTGTTAGTCTGGGTCTGTTAGTCTGGGTCTGTTAGTCTGGGTCTGTTAGTCTGGGTCTGTTAGTCTGGGTCCATGAGTCTGGGTCTGTGAGTCATTGATGGTTTCATCCATTTAGAACAAAGAATTCATATTTTGTGACATAGAGTTTTTCATGAGAGACATGGCAAAACAATTATATTTTAGCAGACAAATGTAGATTTAAAAAGTAATAACTGATTGCTGAACGTGAAGCAATGCCTTGTGTGAAATCAGAAAATAAAAGATCTTTACTTATCCTTAATTGCGTCAGATTTGTGGAGGATTAGACATTACATCAGATTAGTGGAGGATTAGACATTACATCAGATTAGTGGAGGATTAGACATAACATCAGATTAGTGGAGGATTAGACATTACACATTACATCAGATTAGTGGAGGATTAGACATTACATCAGATTAGTGGAGGATTAGACATTACATCAGATTAGTGGAGGATTAGACATAACATCAGATTAGTGGAGGATTAGACATTACACATTACATCAGATTAGTGGAGGATTAGACATTACATCAGATTAGTGGAGGATTAGACATTACATCAGATTAGTGGAGGATTAGACATTACATCAGATTAGTGGAGGATTAGACATTACATCAGATTAGTGGAGGATTAGACATTACATCAGATTAGTGGAGGATTAGACATAACATCAGATTAGTGGAGGATTAGACATTACACATTACATCAGATTTGTGGAGGATTAGACATTACATCAGATTAGTGGAGGATTAGACATTACACATTACATCAGATTAGTGGAGGATTAGACATTACATCAGATTAGTGGAGGATTAGACATTACATCAGATTAGTGGAGGATTAGACATTACATCAGATTAGTGGAGGATTAGACATAACAGATTAGTGGAGGATTAGACATTACACATTACATCAGATTAGTGGAGGATTAGACATTACATCAGATTAGTGGAGGATTAGACATTACACATTACATCAGATTAGTGGAGGATTAGACATTACACATTACATCAGATTAGTGGAGGATTAGACATTACACATTACATCAGATTAGTGGAGGATTAGACATTACATCAAATTAGTGGAGGATTAGACATTACACATTACATCAGATTAGTGGAGGATTAGACATTACACATTACATCAGATTAGTGGAGTATTAGACATTACATCAGATTAGTGGAGGATTAGACATTACATCAGATTAGTGAAGGATTAGACATAACATCCGATTAGTGAAGGATGAGACATTACAAAAGATTTGTTGAGGATAAGACATTACATCAGATTAGTGAAGGATTAGACATTACATCAGATTAGTGGAGGATTAGATACACCCCACATTGAATTGTTGGTTTGTCAACAATGACAAAAGGATTGTTCCTTCAGGCAGAAGACGTTGTATGTGCTGAGAGCTGGTCTGTGTTTTTCCTGATGAACATCATAAGGTCCACAGCCCACTCTGCCTGTTTGGGCAGAAACAAGATGTCACACAGAGAGGAAGCCGAAACAAAAACAGTTCCATTAATTATTGATGGGATATTTACTTGAAGAGAACATTCTAGAAACATAACCTCTGATAGGATAGAGGGGGAGAGGGGCAAAAATACCTCTGACAAGAGCGAGGAGAGGGTGAACTCATGACAGACAGGTGACAGACACACATACAAACATGGATAACCACTAACACTCACACTCACTCACTCTTACTCACACACTCACACACTCACACACACACACACACACACACACACACACACACACACACACACACACACACACACACACACACACACACACACACACACACACACACACACACACAAACAAACACACACACACACACACACACACAAACAAATCATACGCAGACAAAGAAACACACGTCTGACCAGGTCAGAATCCTGCACATTCAAATCCAAAGTGCTGGAGTACAGAGCCTAAACAACAAATGTCCCTGTCTCAATGCTTTTGGAGCTCAGGCCACCTCTGAAACTCATTTAGATCATTCCTTTCGTGGTACATCAGTAGCAATACAAGGATATAACATCTACAGAAAAGACAGCAATGCCCAAGGGGAGGTGTTGCTGTATATGTTCAGAGCCATATTCCTGTAAAGCATAGAGAGGACCACATGTTAGTGTTGTGGTTGCAAGTTAACCTGCCTCATCTAAAACCTCTTATTTTGGGTTGCTGCTGTAGGCCACCAAGTGCTAACAGTCAGTATTTGGATAATATGTATGCAATTCTTGATAATGTGTGTGATGCCGATAGAGAGGTCTACTTTCTGGGTGATCTGATTGGTTTTCATCATGCTGTCCGCTCAAGAGGAAAGTTTCTTACTGTAACCAGTGCCTGTAATCTGGTTCAGGTAACTAATCAACCTACCAGTGTGTTTACAAATATTACAGAAACAAGATCATCCACATGTATTGATCACATTTTTACTTATACTGTAGAACTTTGATCTAAAGCAGTATCCATACCCGTTGGATGTAGTCATCACAATGTAGTGGCTGTATCCAGGAAAGCAAAAGTTCCAAAGGTTGGGCCTAAAATAGTGTATACGAGGTCATACAAAATGTTTTGTAATGATTCCTACATTGAAGAAGAAACCCGCACAATGCTCTTTATTAAGCTTTATGCATCAGCCTCAAGGCCTTCTTCAGAACTTTTGTGAGTGGGAGAAAAACAAATTGGTGATACGAAATATAAAAATGTGTATTTCATTCTAATAGGTCAGGTGAACAAATGGACTTGAGTTTCTGTCGATTATCACAATCACACCATGAGACGATAAATAATGAAACATACAACCCCGCCTTTCTTCTCCCCAGAGAATTTATAGTACTCTATGTACTGAGAACCCAGCTGGCTGTATGTATTGGGACAGAATATCGGGAGAGAGCCATGATCAAATCAGAAAACTGTGGATAGATGGCAGCATTCGCGCAAATCTGAAAGTGCGAACCACCGCATTTAACCATGGCGAGGTGACTGGGAATATGGCCGTATACAAACAAGCTGTGTTTTAATGACCATACTAACATACTGTATTCTACATAATTAACTTCTTATGGCTGCAGGGGCAGTATTGAGTAGCTTGGATGAAAGGTGCCCATATCAAACGGCATGCTCCTCAGTCATAGTTGCTAATATTTGCATATTATTATTAGTATTGGATAGAAAACAAGTTCCTACAACTGTTTGAATTATGTCTGTGAGTATAACAGAACTCATATAGCAGGCAAAAACCTGAGAAATTCCACTTCCTGTTTTTTTTTCTGGAGGTGGCAGGTTTTCAACCAAGGTCTCATTGAAATTACAACGAGATATGGATGAGTTTTCACTTCCTAAGCCTTCCACTAGATGTCAGCAGTCAATAGAACTTTGTCTGATGACTCTAATGTGAAGGGGGATTGATTAACACAGTAAATGGTCACCACAGCCATGAGTGGACCATGTTTTCACCAAGCGCATTTACAGATGAAGGACCTGCGTTCCACCGGTCATCTGAAGTCATTCTAATTCTCAGGTTGGAACGTTATTCAAGATATATGTAAACAACATTCTAAAGATTGATTCAGTACATCGTTTGACATGTTTCTACTGACTGTTGGACATTTCGTCAAGTTATAGTGGATGCGCTTTGTGACTTTGGAATTGTTCATCAAAGGAAAGGATACATTTATCATGTATTTTCTGGTTTCTGTTGACTCCAACATGGAGGCTAATTTGGCTACTGTTCTGAGCGCCGTCTCAGATTATTGCATGGGTTGCTTTTTCCGTAAATTAAAAAAAAAAAAATCTGACACAGCGGTTGCATTAAGGAGAGGTATATCTATAATTCCATGTGTATAACTTGTATTATCATTTACATTTATGATGAGTATTTCTGTTGAAACGATGTGGCTTGATGTTTTTGGAACTAGTGAATCTAATACGCCAATGTAAACTCAGACTCAACTTTATCAAACAAAACATGCATGTATTGAGTAACATGAAGTCCTGTGAGTGTCATCTGATGAAGATAATTCAAGGTTAGTGATTCATTTTATCTTTATTTATGCTTTTTGTGAATGCTATATTTAGCTGGAAAATGGCTGTGCTTATTGTGATTTGGTGGAGACCGAACATAATTGTTTGTAGTGCTTTTGCTGAAAAGCCTATTTGAAATCGGACACTTTGGTGGAATTAACAATGAGAATAGCTTTAAAATTATATAAGAAACATGAATGTTTTAGGAATTGTAATTATGAGATTTCTGTGGTTTGAATTTGGCGCCCACTATTTTCACTGGTAGTTGTCATATCAATCCCGGTAGTGGGATTGCAGCCATAACAAGTTAATGAGTATATACTACACACTATATACTATTAGTTCATTTGAGTATACTGTAAACAAACAGTACCTTTTTAGTTGAGCGTACTAGCTCTTTGCCAGTCTACCGGAAGTTGATGCTGTTGCTATGCAACCTCTTGCTATTTAGTTAGCATAACAAGTTACTAGTTAGACTTTTTACCACTTCAGGTGTGTTCTTAAATTCAGTCAGGAGTGCCAGAGTGCACTCGTAAATTCAGAGCGTTGTCAGATTGTCGGTTTGTAAATTCAGAGTGTTTCACTCTCTGAGAGTTCAGAGCGCACACTGAACACTTGGGCCTAGGAGTAGGGTTGAATTGAGCGTTCTGATCTTACAACAGCAGTCAGGCACCCAAACTAATGTTGGCTAGCTTGCTAGCTACTTCCAGACCCAAATGAGACCACTCTAACTATTTTACACTTCCTAGCAGAGCGGGTTAGTCAGTTTTCATATTATCCAGAGTGTTAGTGACTGTAACTGTGCTGCTGGCAACAATTTAATTACGCTTTTTTTGCCGACGTTTACTGACACAGCCCATATTCAACTGGTGTTGAGCGTTCATTAATTCATTATTCTGTATTCTGGTACAATAATACGCGAGTGCTCTGAAATCAGAGTAGATAGCCAGAGCGAATTTACGTAAGCCCCCGAATGTCGATTAAGAACGCACAGCGACTGTACCATTTAGCTAAGACTGATGGAAATAATCAAGTCAATAAACAATGAGTAGTTAGTTAGATAGCCTACAGTTAATATAATGGGAAGTTTGATGTATAAGTAGCCAACTAACATTAGGTAGCTAGCTAACATACTGCTGTGTGGTTCGTAAGGACAGCGTAGCTAACAAAATATCAGCCAAAATAATGTTTATTTATTACATTGTTCAACATTTCAACATTTGTCATAATTAGTTAAAGCATTGAATTTGTATCCGCTCTCGTTGTCCTGCATATTTTCCGCCATTTTCTTCAAATCTGAAAATGATGTGAAGTCACGCCCATTTTCTTAAGAATTGCATTAAGGGCCCTACAGTACGGAAATAATGTTCTCTGCCTGTATGCTTCGTATTCTGGCGAATTTAGTACGACATCCCGTAACTTTTTGTATGGATATACTAACTATATCCATACCATGATCAATAAGAATCGCATATATTCATTTCAAGTCACAAATAGTTAGTGTGGTATTCAGACACAGCTACATTGTAGTTATTTCATCGGTAGGGCAATCAAACTGGCAAAATGTCAGTACAGAGTCAAAGTGGAGTCGCAATTCAATGGCTCAGACACAAAACATATGGCAGGGTTTACAAAGGGAAAACCAGCCACGTTGAGGACACCTTCTTCGTGTGCTTTTGCTCCTGGACAAGCTAACACCTTCTTTGTCCACTCCCAAGGACTGTGGGCTCTCGTTCTCCATGGCCGACGTGAGTGAGACATGTAAACGTGTTAACCCTCGCAAGGCTGAAGGCCCAGATGGCATACCTCAGAGCATACGCAGACCATATTCCATCTCTCCCTATCCCAGTCTACTGTCCCCACTTGCTTCAAGATGTCCACTATTGTACCCAAGAAAGCAAAGGTAACTGATATAAAAGACAATCACCCAGCAACACTCACTTCTGTCATCATGAAGTGCTTTGAGAGGCTAGTTCAGGATCATTTAACCTCTACCTTACCTGACACCCTAGACCCACTTAAATTTGCTTACCGCCCCAATACATCCACAGACGATGCAAATGCCATCGCACTGCACCTGGACTTCCTGACGGGCCGTCCCTGGGTGGTGAAGGTAGGAAACAACACCTCCACTTCTCTGATCCTCAACACAGGGGCCCTACAAAGGTACGTGCTCAGCCCCCTCCTGTACTCCCTGTTCACCCATGACTGAGTGGCCATTCATTCGACACAAGAGTAGTAGGCCTGATTACCAACAACGATGATGAGACAGCCTACAGAGAGGAGGTGAGGGCCCTGGTGGAGTGGTGCCAGGAAAATAACCCCTCCCTCAACGTCAACAAAATGAAGGAGCTGATCGTGGATGTCAGGAAACAGCAGAGAGAGCACGCCCCTTTCCACATTGACGGAACCACAGTGGAGAACGTGAAAAGCTTCAAATTCCTCTGCATACACATGACTGACGATCTGAAATTGTCCACATAAACAGTGTGGTGAAGAAAGTGCAACAGTGTCTCTTCAACCTCAAATTTGGCTTGGCCCTAAAAATTTGGCTTGGCCCCAAACTTCTACAGATGCACAATTGAGAGCATCGGGTCGGGCTGTATCACCGCCTGGTACGGCAACTGCACCGCCCACAACTGCAGGGCTCTCCAGAGGGTAGTGAGGTCTGCACAACGCATCACCGGGTGCAAAATACCTGCTCTCCAGGACACCTACACCACCCGATGTCACAGGAAGTCCAAAAAAAATCCTCAACGGCATCAACCACCTGAGTCACTGTCCGTTCACCCCGCTATCATCCAGAAGGCGAGGTCAGTACAGGTGCATCAAGGTAGGGACCGAGAGACTGAAAAACAGCTTCTATTTCAAGGCCATCAGACTGTTAAGAAGTGAAATAGCCATCACTAGCTGGATATCACCCTGCACATTAGAGGCTGCTACAAAGACATTGAATCACTGGTCACTTTATTCATGGAACACTAGTCACCTTAATGTTTACAGACTGCTTTACTCATATGTACTGTATTCTATTATACTGTATTTTAGTCAATGCGACTCCGATGTTGCTCATCCATTTCTCAACTCCATTCTTTTACTATTAGATTTGTGTGTATTGTTGTGAATTGTTCTATATTTACTGTGCTGTTGGAGCTAGGAACACAAGCATTTAGTTAGATACTACTGTTGGAGCTAGGAACACAAGCATTTAGTTAGATACTACTGCACTGTTGGAGCTAGGAACACAAGCATTTAGTTAGATACTACTGATGGAGCTAGGAACACAAGCATTTAGTTAGACACTACTGTTGGAGCTAGGAACACAAGCATTTAGTTAGATACTACTGCACTGTTGGAGTTAGGAACAAAAGCATTTCGCTACACCCTCAATAACATCTGCTAAATATGTGTATGTGAGCAATCAAATTTGGTCACATACATCTCAGCTCAATGGTCACCATAGCAGCAGCCCCCCGTAGCACGCACTCCAGCAGGTATATTTCACTGGTCATCCCCAAAGCCTATTCCTACCTTTGGCCGCCTTTCCTTCCAGTTCTCTGCTGCCAATGACTGGAACAAATTGCAAAAATCACTGAAGCTGGAGACTCATATCTCCCTCAGTAACTTTAAGCACCAGCTGTCAGAGCAGCACAGAGATCACTGCACCTGTACAAAGCCCATCAGTAAACAGCCCATCCAACTACCTCATCCCCATAATGTTTTTTATTTGTTTTTATTTTTTGCTCCTTAGCACCCCAGTATCTCTACTTGCACATTCATCTTCTGCACATCTATCACTCCGGGGGTTTAATTGCTAAATTGTATTTACTTTGGCACTACGGCCTATTTATGCCTTACCTCCCTAATCTTACCTCATTAGCACGTAGTGTATATAGACTTTTCTATTGTGTTCTTGACTGTACGTTTCTTTATTCCATGTGTAACTCTGTGTTGTTGTTTGTGTCGCACTGCTTTGCTTTATCTTGGCCGGGTGGCAGTTGTAAATAAGAACTTGTTCTCAACTGGCCTACCTGGTAAAATAAAGGTGAAATAAATAAGAAAAATGTATTTGATTTAATAAAGTGTGTACATAAAACAGGTCTGTAAAACCACAATGAGGACATTGACCTATCAAGTACATTTTCATAAATCATTGGGTATAGAGAAATAAAAAACTTTGGAGTAGGCTGAAGTGTCAGTTCATGTTCATGTTTACAACACAACATGCATGGTCATCTCATCATTAATACCTTTAGGGAATAATGTCCGGAAGGTGAAAATCATGCATGGTCATCTCATCATTCATACCTTTAGGGAATAATGTCTGGAGGGTGAAAATCATGCATGGTCATCTCATCATTAATACCTTTAGGGAATAATGTCCGGAGGGTGAAAATCACAAAACATTCTATTTTGCTCAGAGTATTATTCATATTACCTCTCCTGTCTGATATCTTAACATTCTCTATGCCACAGAATCTAAAGGTAGAAATGTCATGTTTCAGGTCATTAAAATGTACTGCTACAGGATAATCCCTGTCTCCTGATTGAACTTTTATGTTCACTAATTCTCTGAGAGAACGAGAGGTTTTACCTACATAACACAGCCCGCATGGACATTTAATCATGTAGATAACATTGGTGGAGGAGCACCTAATAATGACATTTATTTGGACCTGTTTTCCTGAATGTGGGTGGCAATATGACTTCATCATATTGTTGCACTGTGAGCAGCCTCTGCATGTATAGCTACCATTCAGAAGAGGGGGCAAAAGAGCCTGGCTCATTTTCTTTTGTGGCTGGCAGTTGGCATGGACCAATTTGTCGCGTAAATTGCGACCTCTCCTATATACAATAAGTGGTGGGTTCTTAAATTCAGCTGGCAGAGCTGGGTCAGATGATAGAACATGCCAGTGTTTCTTGACAGCATCTCCCACTTTGCGCCAGTTCAAAGTATATGTGGTAGTGAATATTCCAAAGTGTTCTTTAGCTCTAGTGGGACTTTTTAGTAGCAGTTCATCTCGTGTTTTCCCCAATGCCAAATTAAAATCTTCATCCACACATTGTGGAGAATAGCCTCTTCTTAGAAACCTATTGTTCATCTCGGCTGCTTTTTCTAGATAGTCCTCTGTGGAGTGGCATATACGACACAGTCTGAAAAACTGGCCTCTTGGAAGTCCTCTTTTTAATGGCTCAGGGTGGAAGCTGTCCCCTTGTAAAATAGTATTTATGTCTGTCTCTTTTCTATACAGAGTTGTAAACAGGGTACCATTTGATTTCTCAATCCACATATCGAGGTAATGAACACGTTTCGTGTCACATTCAATAGTGAATTTGAGATTAGAATATAGTTCGTTGGTTGGTATTTGTTTGTATCTCAGACTCTCAAGTAGTGAGCTAGGGCTTGCCGTGTTGTGTTTTAGGTTTGTGTAATGTACAGGCATGGACGTATGGCACATTTGCAGCAATTTCATATTCGGGTTTTTAGACAGTGTTGGTTAATAGCACTTGCTGCAGATTAGAGCATATTTCCCCTTGGAACACCTGTGTGGGATCAACACTCAGTTTTCTATAGAAACGTTCATTACTGAGTTGTCTCTGAATTTCTTCTTTATATTTATCATAGTCTAAAACAACCACAGCTAACCCTAACCCTAACCCTAACCCTAACCCTAACCCCCCTTGTCTATAGGTTTAATAATCAAAGATGAATCTTTCGTTAATGCGTTGAGTGCCCTGTTCTTCTGTCTTAGTGAGGTTCTTCTGAATGCGGTTTGTTTGTCTGGTATAGATACACTGACACGACTTCTTGTTCGACTAACCTACAATAGGTATTAATCGAGCAGTTGTTAACCATAGGACAGGATTTGATTATGGGCTTAAAATGAGTAACAGTTCTTGGGTTTCTAGGCCAGAAAGTGTTTAAGTTTAAGCTTGAACCTTCAATAAAGAAGGTCCTTCAATAAGACAGACTTGTGCAGTGAGCTCGTTTTTTACTGTGTCCTGCTGTAGCCCCGTGTCCGCGGCCTGTATTCCTGGTATCCTCTCTGACCGCTTGCCTCTCTGTGTCCGCGGCATGTCTTCCTGGTATCCTCTCTGACCGCTTGCCTCTCCTTGTCCGCGGCCTGTGTTCCTGGTATCCTCTCCGACCGTTTTTCTCTCGGTGTCCACGGCCTGTGTTCCTGGTATCCTCTCCGACCATTTGCCTCTCCTTGTCCGCGGCCTGTCTTCCTGGTCCTCTCTTTGACTGCTCGCCTCTCCTACATCTTATCTGTTGTGGGTTCTTTTTGTGCTGCTTTCGGGCTAAAACACTGTTTGTGTGTGATGGTAGCTGGTTTCTCTGTCTGTAGGGAATCCGCTCTCAGTGGTTGCCTCTGTGGCAAACATGACATTTCTACCTTTAGATTCTGTGGCATAGAGAAAGTTAAGATAACAGACAGGGGAGGTAATGTGAATAATACTCTGAGCAAAATATAATGTTTTGTGATTTTCACCCTCCGGACATTATTCCTTAAAGGTATTAATGAAGAGATGACCATGCATGATTTTCACCCTCCAGACATTATTCCTTAAAGGTATTAATGATGAGATGACCATGCATGATTTTCACCCTCCGGACATTTTTCCCTAAAGATATTAATGATGAGATGACCATGCATGATTTTCACCCTCCGGACATTATTCCCTAAAGGTATTAATGATGAGATGACCATGCATGTTGTGTTGTAAACATGAACATGAACTGACACTTCAGCCTATTTCTCTATACCCAATGATGAGAATGTACTTGATAGGTCGATGTCCTCATTGTGGTTTTACAGACATCTTTAATCCGTTTTACGTACACACTCTATTAGATTACTTATGAAATGCAAATTGTTATATTTGGTAACACAACTCCAACCCTCGACTCCAACCCTATTGGATGCATTGAACGGATGTAGGTTGTCACGACTTCCGCCGGAGTCGGTCCCTCTCCTTGCTCGAGCGGCGTTCTGCGGTCGACGTCAACTGCCTTCTAGCCATCGCCGATCCACTTTTCATTTTCCATTTGTTTTGTCTTTGTTTTTTACACACCTGGTTTCAATTCCCCGATTACATGTTCATTATTTAACCCTCTGGTTTCCCCCATGTTTGTGTGCATGTTTGTTTTATTGGTCAGGCTGTTACTGACGGCTGGTATTAGTGTTGCCGGGTTTTGGTATTAGACCTGTTTGTTTCGTGGTACCGGTATTTTTCCCGCACCACGGTATGGTGTTTTATACTGGTGTTGTCTTGTATTAAATACCTTGTCCACGCATCTCAGCTCTCCTGCGCCTGACTCCTTTCACCAGTTACTCACAAGCTTGACATGGAGCATTATCTACATAAGGTTGCAAATGAAAAACACTCAAGAAAGCTCTGACGAAGGCCTTGAGTCTGATAAATTAAGCTACAAAAATAGCAGCGATACTAGCAAATATGTTACATTAGATTCATTCAGATGGTGCACTTAAGAAACTGTTTCTTCCAGTTTGATAAGCACCTGCAGTATTAAATGGGCAATGCCATTTAAAACATCTAATACCCTTAAATATATATATACAGTACCAGTCAAAAGTTTGGATACACCTACTCATTCAAGGGTTATTCTTTATTTTTGGCATATATATATATATATATATATATATATATATATATATATATATATATATATACAGTGCATTCAGAAAGTATTCAGACCTCTTGGCATTGTCCAAATTGTGTTATGTTACAGCCTTATTCTAAAATTGATAAAGCACAATATCCCATAATGAAAAAGAGAAAACAGGTTTTAAGAAATTTTAGCAAATTTATAAAGAATAAAACACTGAAATATCACATTACATAAGTATTCACACCCTTTACTTAGTACTTTGTTGAAGCACCATTGGCAACGATTACAGCCTCGAGTCTTCTTGGGTATGATGCTACAAGCTTGACACACATGTATTTGTGGAGTTTCTCCCATTTTTCTCTGCAGATCCTCTTAAACTCTGTCAGATTGGACAATACTAAAATTGTCTCAAAATTGAACTCTGGTACATCTTGTTTCCATTAATCATCCTTGAGATGTTTCTACAATTTGATTGGAGTCCACCTACAGTAAAGTTAATTGACTGAACATGATTTAGAAAGGCACACACCTGTCTATATAAGGTCCGACAACTGACAGTGCATGTCAGAGCAGAAACCAAACCATGAGGTCGAAGGAATTGTTCGTAGATCTCCAAGACAGGACTGTGTCAAGGCACAGATCTGGGGAAGGGTACCAAAACATTTCTGCAGCATTGAAGGTCCCCAAGAACACAGTGGCCTCCATCATTCTTAAATTGAAGACGTTTGGAACCACCAAGACTCTTCCTAGAGCTGGCCGTGTGGCCAAACTGAGCAATCGAGGGAGATGACCCTTGGTCAGGGAGGTGACCAAGAACCGATGGTCAGTCCGAGAGTTCCTCTGTGGAGATGGGAGAATCCCTTTGTCTGATTTGATAATGCACAGCACACCTCAACAAGGTAGTTTGCTAGCTAAACTTACACTAGCAGTGGATTTACAGCTTTCTTTCTCCATCAATATTCTGTCAAATACACCCTGCATACCTATTCTAGCAAGCTATTATCATTCAAATTGAAGTACATAGCCTTGTGCTTCTGCAAGCTAACTTAGCTAGCTAACTACTAGCCTCGACCGCAACCAGAATAGCTAGCTACTGACCTGAAGTGACAATATTTTTTTTGATGTTGTATTAGATAGTTATTGATTATTGCATTGTTTGGTTATGAGTTCGCAAGAAAGGTATTTCACTGCACTTGTGCACCTAGAAATATTATCTATTTCAAGGATTATGTTTTACATGCTCTTGAAAGTGTGCTAAACGCATACATTTTCCTATTTCAAAAATCTATTGTTCAAAACAAGATGTTCAGTTACTTACTACTCTGCCCTTCATTGACTGCCTGCAGCCCCGGGGGTGCATAGGCCATGCAAACATTACTTCGTTTGTTTTGCCAACTATTTGCAATGACGGTGAACTGCCCCAATGAAATCGCTGGATTTCAACGCAAGAATTATAACAGCACAAAGTAAATGGACTGTCCTAGGGCGCTCAAATGTGCGTTCAGTTCCGAACTTCTGGGTCTGCTCTACTCTCCTCCTCCCAATGAGTCTCTCATGCCAGACAGCTTACTTCCCCACGTCAGACTAGATCTGCTCTATCAGGTACAGATGGAACCAAATAAAAAAATGTACTTGTAAATAAATCATCATAACAGTCATAACAGTCTGGAACCTTGTAAACAGGACATCTACATCCAACAAGAGTCAAAAAACAGAGGCCTACACTGGCTAGAACCTTCTTGGCGTGAATCTGGTAGGACAAAAGAGCATCGGGCTGTATTATAGGTCGACATGTTGTGTGGACTAAAACAGCATAATAATGGGTGTATCACAAAGCATTATAGAATTAATTAGCCAGCTACAGTAATTTTGAGAAACATTAAGAAACAGTTTGGTCTACTTTTGTTGTTGTTGTCAAATTAACTACCTTTGATAAGCAGCTAGATAGCTATAGCTAACTGTTAGCTTGCCAGCTGTTAGCTCCCATACCAATATCAAGTTTTTCTAAACTAATATCTGAAGTTACTTCAGAATGAAAGTTAACTTGCTAGCGCATCATGCTTTGTGACATTATGTTAGCTAGCTATCCCCAGTTAGATAATGCTCTGTGACGTTATGTTAGCTAGCTATCCCATTAGAGAATGCTCTGTGACATTATGTTAGCTAGCTATCCCCAGTTAGATAATGCTCTGTGACGTTATGTTAGCTAGCTATCCCATTAGAGAATGCTCTGTGACATTATGTTAGCTAGCTATCCCCAGTTAGATCATGCTCTGTGACATTATTTTAGCTAGCTATCCCCAGTTAAACAATGTGTTTTCACGTATTGCATCCATGCTTGTTCTCCCTGGTGCACTCTTTTGTTTGTGAGCTAACTGCTCTAAATAGCATAATATAATCTGTTTAAAACAGTATGTGCAGCAGTGGTTATTGGTTGTTTTTTTACATGCAAAAGAGAAATAGGGTTGATTTTGTTGTTCAAATGCACAGATCACTTTATAAATATTATCAAAGAAACTACTGGTCGTTCGAAAACTTGGCGTCATGTTTCTGTCATGTTGCTTTGTTGACAACTGAAACCACCCTGCGACCCGGGTATTCGGCCAATCAGCGCCCACCACTGGTCTTCTGGTGACCTACTGGGTCAAACAGTACAACAATGATTTAGCAAATGATTATGCGTTATGTACGCCTTTACTTTTGAACAAAGTAACATGCACACCTGTGGAACTTTGTTTCTTTCAGGGTCCAACTGACAGGTTGAATATTATGTGCCTTAGTTTTTTTTTTTTTTTTTTTTCATGGGTTAGTGGACAAATATATCAGAGATGTTTGTAAATGTCTTCAAATGTGTACAATAATAATAACAATAACACTAATAATAATACATATACATAGATACAGTTGAAGGTAGATGTTTACATACACTGTAGCCAAATACTTTTAAACTCAGTTTTTCCACAATTACTGATATTTAATCAGGTAAAAATCCCCTGTTTTAGGTCAGTTAGGATCACCACTTTATTTTAAGAATGTGAAATGTCAGAATAATAGTAGAGAGAGAATGATTTATTTCAGATTTGATTTCTTTCATCACATTCCCAGTGGGTCAGAAGTTTACATACATTCAATTAGTATTTGGTAGCATTGCCTTTAAATTGTTTAACTTGGGTCAAACGTTTCGCGTAGCCTTCCACAAGCACTTCCACAAGCACAAGCAATTGTTGGAAGAATGACTTGTGTCATGCACAAAGTAGATGTCCTAACTGACTTGCCAAAACTATAGTTTGTTAACAAGACATTTGTGGAGTGGTTTTAGAACACCTACTCGTTCAAGGATTTTGCTATTAGTTTCTATTTTCTACTTTGTAGAATATTAGTGATGACATCAAATGACCTGGAATGCTTTTTCAACAGTCTTGAAGGAGTTCCCAAATATGCTGAGCGCTTGTTGTCTGCTTTTCCTGCACTCTGTGGTCCCACTCATCTCAAAATATCTCAATTTGCTTGAGGACGGGGGATTGTGGAGGCCAGGTCATCTGATACAGCACTCCAGCACTCCATCACTCTCCTTCTTGGTCAAATAGCCCTTACACAGCCTGGAGATGTGTTGGGTCATTGTCCTGTTGAAAACAAATGATAGTCCTACTAAGCACAAACCAGATGGGATGGCATATCGCTGCAGAATGCTGTGGTAACCATGCTGGTTAAGTGTGCCTTGAATTATAAATAAATCACAGATAGTGTCATCAGCAAAGCACCCCCACACCATCACTCCTCCTCCTTTCTTTATGGTGGGAAACACACATGAGGTGACACAAAGACACGGCATGTTGAAACCAAATATCTCCAATTTGGAGACCAAAGGACAAATTTCCACCTGTCTAATGTCCATCGCTCATGTATCTTGGCCCACGCAAGTCTCTTCTTCTTATTGGTGTCCTTTAGTAGTGGTTTCTTTGCAGCATTTCAACCATGAAAGCCTGATTCACACAGTCTCCTCTGAACAGTTGATGTTGAGATGTGTCTGTTACTTGAACTCTGTGAAGCATTTATTTGGGCTGCAATCTGAGGCTGGTAACTCTAATGAACTTATCTTCTGCAGCAGAGGTAACTCTGGGTCTTCCTTTCCTGTGTCGGTCCTCATGAGAGACAGTTTCATCATAGGGTATGATGGTTTTTGCGACTGCACTAGAAGAAAAGTTCTCACTTGAAGAAAAGTTTTCCGTATTCACTGACCTTCATATAAGGGTAATAAAGGACCAGCCACTATGTTTAACAGCAGATGAAAACCACCTAAATTATGTTTTTTTCAACTTGAAATTTGATACATTTTCCTAGAGTGACCCAACATTAGAAAAAGTGAAACACCTTTGTTCATATTTCCATTAAAGCTTTACACCACCAGGGTTCAAAGACTGGGGTCATTTTAGCCCCAACAGTTATTAAATAATTTACCCACCACACATCTTTATGGGCTGCTTGCTTTGCTGGTCCATTAAAGGGATCCGTGCCCCTCCCCAGCCATATTCCTGCTATCTGCTGTCACACACACACACACACACACACACAGACAGACAGACAGACAGACAGACAGACAGACAGACAGACAGACAGACAGACAGACAGACAGACAGACAGACAGACAGACAGACAGACAGACAGACAGACAGACACACACACACACACACACACACACACACACACACACACAAACACAATGAGAAATGTAGATTATGTGTGCTACTGATTGAACTCAGCCAGCAGCTCCTGAAGAGGAAGATCACCATGGTTGTCACGGTTAGAAAGAACAAGCCTGAGCTCCCCCCTGCACTCCTCACAACAACAGGGATAAGAGGCCGTCTCACCAAAGGTTGCCTTCAACCCCATCACCACTCCAGTTTCTTACCTCCCAAAGAGGAACAACAATGTGGTCCTCCTGAGCACACTGCACAAAACGGCTGAGATCAGTGATCGTGAGGACAGGAAGCCAGCCATCATCCTGGACTATAACCACAACAAAGGAGACATGGACAACATGGACAAGGTGATTGGAACTTACAGCTGCAGGAGGATCACTGCCCGCTGGCCCCTGGTCATCTTCCACAAGCGGAGGGTGTTCCTGGAGCAGCTGGGAAAGGCACTCGTAACCCCACACATTCAAAGAAGGGAGAGCCTCCCCTGCACAGCAGCCTCTGCAGAGCTTGTGAAAGCTGTTCAGGAGGCTGAGTCCTGAATTACCTGAGGCAGCAGCTGGGGCAGGTAGGAGGAGGAGATGTCAACTCTGCCCCCCCAAAGAAGGACTGTAAAACAAATACTATGAGCTGCACATGTGAGAAATACATCTGCCAAGTCCATGCACACACACCTACATACTGTCCTACAAGTACAAATTAGAGTTGATTGATTTATGTTCTTCACATTTTTGTTTTGTATCTATCTTTCTTATTTTATTCTTATTTATTGTTGTTGTTTATTCACCTTGTGGGTGTGGGAAATGGTTCATAAAATGGGAGAAGACTAGTATTTTGTAGTTGAATTCTTCATTGTACAGTATATAAGAATATATCACTGTGTTGGCAAAGACTGTTATTGTTTCCCTTCAATAAAATATATTCAAAACTACTTTCTGCACATTTCTTATACTTTCTCAGGCTTTACAAGTGCTATCTCTTGCTAAACAAATTATGTTTACACCTATGCAGTACCTTTAGCAATAATAACAATAAACAGTTATGACAGCTGTGTTGTAATAGAAACCAGTGGTGTCTGCTGACTAACCTCTTGAAGCTAGGGGGCACTATTTTTATGTTTGGAAAAATAACGTTCCCAAAGTAAACGGCCTATTTATCAGGACCAGATGCTGAAAAAATTATAATTGAAATATTAGGATAGAAAACATCAATAATGTTCCCACCGGAGACTTCTGGAGAATTCCTTTGCCTTCAGAAAAGCACTGGAACGAGAGGTAACTCTGTTGGGAGTGCGCGTCATGAGACATCTAGTGGAAGCCCTAGGAAGTGCAACCTCATCCATATCTCAATGTGTATTCGGTAGGCCAAGCATTGAAAAACTACAAACCTCAGATGTCCCACTTCCTGGTTGGATTTTTTGCAGGTTTTCGCCTGCCATATGAGTTCTGTTATACTCACAGACATCATTCAAACAGTTTTAGAAACGTCAGAGTGTTTTCTATCCAATACAACTAATAATATGCATATATTAGTATCTGGGACAGAGTAGGAGACAGTTCACTCTGGGCACGCTATTCATCCAAAAGTGAAAATGCTGCCCCTTATCCCAAAAAGGTTAACCTGTAACAACTAATATATTGTTGATTTATGAGGACTATAATAGGGCCTTAAAATCAGACAAAATCCATAAAACATGCAGCATCTCAATTGTTTTCAATGGGAGGAGTGTATTGGAGAGGCTCATTGTGTTACGCTCCATCAGAAAAGGTTCAAAGATGTTTTAATTAGTGTTTCTACTCACCACCGTGTGGATTTCCTGTTTTAATTAGTGTTTCTACTCACCACACCACCGTGTGGATTTCCTGTTTTAATTAGTGTTTCTACTCACCACACCACCGTGTGGATTTCCTATTTTAATTAGTGTTTCTACTCACCACATCACCGTGTGGATTTCATGTTTTAATTAGTGTTTCTACTCACCACACCACGGTGTGGATTTCCTGTTTTAATAAGTGTTTCTACTCACCACCGTGTGGATTTCCTGTTTTAATTAGTGTTTCTATTTACCACACCACCGTGTGGATTTCCTATTTTAATTAGTGTTTCTACTCACCACATCACCGTGTGGATTTCCTGTTTTAATTAGTGTTTCTACTCACCACCGTGTGGATTTCCTGTTTTAATTAGTGTTTCTACTCACCACCATGTGGATTTCCTGTTTTAATTAGTGTTTCTACTCACCACCGTGTGGATTTCCTGTTTTAATTAGTGTTTCTACTCACCACCGTGTGGATTTCCTGTTTTAATTAGTGTTTCTACTCACCACCGTGTGGATTTCCTGTTTTAATTAGTGTTTCTACTCACCACCGTGTGGATTTCCTGTTTTGATTAGTGTTTCTACTCACCACACCACTGTGTGGATTTCCTGTTTTAATTAGTGTTTCTACTCACCACCGTGTGGATTTCCTGTTTTGATTAGTGTTTCTACTCACCACACCACCGTGTGGATTTCCTGTTTTAATTAGTGTTTCTACTCACCACCGTGTGGATTTCCTGTTTTAATTAGTGTTTCTACTCACCACACCACCGTGTGGATTTCCTGTTTTAATTAGTGTTTCTACTCACCACCGTGTGGATTTCCTGTTTTAATTAGTGTTTCTACTCACCACATCACCGTGTGGATTTCCTATTTTAATTAGTGTTTCTACTCACCACCGTGTGGATTTCCTGTTTTAATTAGTGTTTCTACTCACCACACCACCGTGTGGATTTCCTGTTTTAATTAGTGTTTCTACTCACCACCGTGTGGATTTCCTGTTTTAATTAGTGTTTCTACTCACCACACCACCGTGTGGATTTCCTGTTTTAATTAGTGTTTCTACTCACCACCGTGTGGATTTCCTGTTTTAATTAGTGTTTCTACTCACCACACCACCGTGTGGATTTCCTGTTTCAATTAGTGTTTCTACTCACCACACCACCGTGTGGATTTCCTGTTTTAATTAGTGTTTCTACTCACCACACCACCGTGTGGATTTCCTGTTTTAATTAGTGTTTCTACTCACCACACCACCGTGTGGATTTCCTGTTTTAATTAGTGTTTCTACTCACCACACCACCGTGTGGATTTCCTGTTTTAATTAGTGTTTCTACTCACCACATCACCGTGTGGATTTCATGTTTTAATTAGTGTTTCTACTCACCACACCACCGTGTGGATTTCATGTTTTAATTAGTGTTTCTACTCACCACCGTGTGGATTTCCTGTTTTAATTAGTGTTTCTACTCACCACCGTGTGGATTTCCTGTTTTAATTAGTGTTTCTACTCACCACCGTGTGGATTTCCTGTTTTAATTAGTGTTTCTACTCACCACCGTGTGGATTTCCTGTTTTAATTAGTGTTTCTACTCACCACCGTGTGGATTTCCTGTTTTGATTAGTGTTTCTACTCACCACACCACCGTGTGGATTTCCTATTTTAATTAGTGTTTCTACTCACCACCGTGTGGATTTCCTGTTTTAATTAGTGTTTCTACTCACCACACCACCGTGTGGATTTCCTGTTTTAATTAGTGTTTCTACTCACCACCGTGTGGATTTCCTGTTTTAATTAGTGTTTCTACTCACCACACCACCGTGTGGATTTCCTGTTTTAATTAGTGTTTCTACTCACCACCGTGTGGATTTCCTGTTTTAATTAGTGTTTCTACTCACCACCGTGTGGATTTCCTGTTTTAATTAGTGTTTCTACTCACCACCGTGTGGATTTCCTGTTTTAATTAGTGTTTCTACTCACCACCGTGTGGATTTCCTGTTTTGATTAGTGTTTCTACTCACCACACCACCGTGTGGATTTCCTATTTTAATTAGTGTTTCTACTCACCACCGTGTGGATTTCCTGTTTTAATTAGTGTTTCTACTCACCACACCACCGTGTGGATTTCCTGTTTTAATTAGTGTTTCTACTCACCACCGTGTGGATTTCCTGTTTTGATTAGTGTTTCTACTCACCACACCACCGTGTGGATTTCCTGTTTTAATTAGTGTTTCTACTCACCACCGTGTGGATTTCCTGTTTTAATTAGTGTTTCTACTCACCACACCACCGTGTGGATTTCCTGTTTTAATTAGTGTTTCTACTCACCACCGTGTGGATTTCCTGTTTTAATTAGTGTTTCTACTCACCACATCACCATGTGGATTTCCTATTTTAATTAGTGTTTCTACTCACCACCGTGTGGATTTCCTGTTTTAATTAGTGTTTCTACTCACCACACCACCGTGTGGATTTCCTGTTTTAATTAGTGTTTCTACTCACCACCGTGTGGATTTCCTGTTTTAATTAGTGTTTCTACTCACCACACCACCGTGTGGATTTCCTGTTTTAATTAGTGTTTCTACTCACCACCGTGTGGATTTCCTGTTTTAATGAGTGTTTCTACTCACCACACCACCGTGTGCATTTCCTGTTTTAATTAGTGTTTCTACTCACCACACCACCGTGTGGATTTCTTGTTTTAATTAGTGTTTCTACTCACCACACCACCGTGTGGATTTCCTGTTTTAATTAGTGTTTCTACTCACCACACCACCGTGTGGATTTCCTGTTTTAATTAGTGTTTCTACTCACCACACCACCGTGTGGATTTCCTGTTTTAATTAGTGTTTCTACTCACCACACCACCGTGTGGATTTCCTGTTTTAATTAGTTTTTCTACTCACCACCGTGTGGATTTCCTGTTTTAATTAGTGTTTCTACTCACCACACCACCGTGTGGATTTCCTGTTTTAATTAGTGTTTCTACTCACCACCGTGTGGATTTCCTGTTTTAATTAGTGTTTCTACTCACCACCGTGTGGATTTCCTGTTTTAATTAGTGTTTCTACTCACCACCGTGTGGATTTCCTGTTTTAATTAGTGTTTCTACTCACCACCGTGTGGATTTCCTGTTTTAATTAGTGTTTCTACTCACCACCGTGTGGATTTCCTGTTTTAATTAGTGTTTCTACTCACCACCGTGTCGATTTCCTGTTTTAATTACTGTTTCTACTCACCACCGTGTGGATTTCCTGTTTTAATTAGTGTTTCTACTCACCACATCACCGTGTGGATTTCCTGTTTTAATTAGTGTTTCTACTCACCACACCACCGTGTGGATTTCCTGCTCCTTTCTGACTCCAGGAATATTTCATCTGGGTTTTCTGGAAGAGCAGATACTTTTTGCAACTTTACCTAAAATCACCCATTAGGTGTTATAGAATAACCTCCATAATTTACATTGAGATTACTATTCTGTATAGAGAAAAACATTTGTGGATCTACAGGTCGCTACGAAAATAAAGGAAACACCAATATAACGTGTCGTAATAGGTAATCAATAACAGATGATCAATAATATTAATAGCTGCCATGAAGTCTAAAGGTACATAACATTCTTGTTATTATCAATATTAATATTATTATCAATTCAACTTTTACACCGGAGCATCGTAGCTGCAATCCGAGTGGCTACTCCTGGCTGACGTCTCTGTCCAGAAGCAAGCACCAGTTAGCCCTGAGCTAGCCTCGAGCTAGGTCCATCTCCTGGCTAGCCGAAGGTCAGGGTTCCGTAGGCGCAGGCAGAACAGTTGAAACTGCAGCAGCAGCACGGCCAGGTGGACTGGGGACAGCAAGGAGGAGGAAGCATGGTCCTAGAGCTCAGGTCCTCTGAGAGAGAGAGAGAGAGAGCGAGAGAGAGAGAGCGAGAGAGAGAGAGAGAGAGAGAGAGAGAGAGAGAGAGAGAGAGAGAGAGAGAGCATACTTAAATTCACTCAGGACACCGGATAAGACAGGAGAAATACTCCAGATATAACAGACTGACCCTGGCCCCTCGACACATAAACAACTGCAGCATAAATACTGGAGGCTGAGACAGGAGGGGTCAGGAGACACTGTGGCCCCATCCGATGATACCTCCGGACAAGGCCAACAGGCAGGATATAACCCCACCCACTTTGCCAAAGCACAGCCCCCACACCACTAGAGGGATATCTTCAACCACCAACTTACCATCCTGAGACAAGGCCGAGTATAGCCCACAAAGATCTCCGCCACGGCACAACCCAAGTGGGGGCGCCAACCCACTAAAGAGCATGGTTGCATCACTCCCAGGTACGACAACTGCTCGGCCTCCGACCGCAAGGCACTACAGAGGGTAGTGCGTACGGCCAAACACATCACTGGGGCTAAGCTGCCTGCCATCCAGGACTTCTAAAACAGGTGGTGTCAGAGGAAGGCCCTAAAAATTGACAAAGACCCAGCCACCCCAGTCATACATACACTGTTCTCTCTGCTTCCACATGGCAAGCGGTACCGGAGTGCCAAGTCTAGGACCAACAGGCTTCTCAATTTTTTTTTACCCCCAAGCCATAACTTGACTCCTGAACAGGTAATCAAATGGCTACCCACACTATCTGCATTGTGTGTCCCCCCAACCTCTCTTTTACATAGCTGCTATTCTCTGTTTATAATATATGCATAGTCACTTTAACTAGACATTCATGTACATACTACCTCAATTAGCCCGACTAACCGGTGTTCCTGCACATTGGCTCCCCTGACCATTTGTATTGTATCCCGCCACCCACCAGCTGCCAACCCCTCTTTTACGCTGCTGCTACTCTCTGTTCATCATATATGCATGGTCCCTTTAACCACATCTACATGTACATACTACCTCAATCAGCCTGACTAACCAGTGTCTGTATGGAGCCTCTCTACTGTATAGAGCCTCTCATTGTTTCCTGCCACCCCCCAACCCCTCTTTTACGCTGCTGCTACTCTCTGTTCATCATATATGCATGGTCACTTTAACCATACCTACATGTACATACTACCTCAATCAGCCCGACTAACCAGTGTACAGAGCCTCTTTAATGTATTTTTTCATGTCTTTTTACCATTGTTTTAGGTCTTTACTTCTCTATTGTTCACCTAATACCTATTTTCTACTTAAAGATCGAGCTGTTGGTAAGCATTTCACTGTAAGGTCTACCTACACCTGTTGTATTCAGCATTTCACTGTAAGGTCTACTACACCTGTTGTATTCAGCATTTCACTGTAAGGTCTACCTACACCTGTTGTATTCAGCATTTCACTGTAAGGTCTACTACACCTGTTGTATTCAGCATTTCACTGTGAGGTCTACTACACCTGTTGTATTCGGCATTTCACTGTAAGGTCTACTACACCTGTTGTATTCAGCATTTCACTGTGAGGTCTACTACACCTGTTGTATTCAGCATTTCACTGTGAGGTCTACTACACCTGTTGTATTCAGCATTTCACTGTGAGGTCTACTACACCTGTTGTATTCAGCATTTCACTGTAAGGTCTACTACACCTGTTGTATTCAGCATTTCACTGTGAGGTCTACTACACCTGTTGTATTCAGCATTTCACTGTGAGGTCTACTACACCTGTTGTATTCACCATTTCACTGTGAGGTCTACTACACCTGTTGTATTCAGCGCACGTGACAAATAAACGCTGATTGGATTTTACAGCTAATGGGAAACCAAATATAATCCTAAATCTGTGCTCTCTCTCTCTCTCTCTCTCTCTCTCTCTCTCTCTCTCTCTCTCTCTCTCTCTCTCTCTCACCTAATTTCTGGAGCATATTTTTCTACCACAGGAGGTGGTTATGACAAATTAGAAGTCTGTGAATGTTCTGTTGGTGTAAAGGCTCCAGCTGTCACTGGGGAGCTAGTGATCAGGATTGTGTATGTGTGTGTGTGCATGCATGCGTGTCAGAGCTGTGTGTTCTTTTGGTGCCACAAACATTTCCATATGGTCATCCACATGACAATCTGCTCACAAGTCAATCTACTCCCATTCCATCCCCCCTAGCTGCTCCCATTCCTTCCCGTTAGCTGCTCCCATTCCTCCCCCTAGCTGCTCTCATTCCTCCCCCCTAGCTGCTCCCATTCCTCCCCCCTTGCTGCTCTCGTTCCTCCCCCCTAGCTGCTCTCATTCTTCCCCCCTAGCTCCTCTCAAGCCTCCCACTTAGCTGCTCTCGTTCCTCCCACCCAGCTCCTCTCAAGCCTCCGCCCCAGCTGCTCCCAATCCTAATCCTCCCCCTAGCTGCTCCCATGCCTCCCCCTAGATGCTCCCAATCCTAATCCTCCACCCCCTAGCTGCTCCCATGCCTCCCCATAGATGCTCCCAATCCTAATCCTCCACCCCCTAGCTGCTCCCATGCCTCCCCCTAGATGCTCCCAATCCCAATCCTCCCCCCTAGCTGCTCCCATTCCTTCCCGTTAGCTGCTCCCATTCCTCCCCCCTAGCTGCTCCCATTCCTCCCCCCTAGCTGCTCCCATTCCTCCCCCATAGCTGCTCCCAATCCTAATCCTCCACCCCCTAGCTGCTCCCAATCCTCCCTCCTAGCTGCTCCCAATCCTAGTCCTCCACCCCTAGCTGCTCCCATTGCTCCCCGCTAGCTGCTCCCATTCCTCCCCCCTAGCTGCTCCCCTAGCTGCTCCCAATCCTAATCCCTAATCCTCCACCCCCTAGCTGCTCCCAATCCTCCCTCCTATCTGCTCCCAATCCTAAACCTCCACCCCCTAGCGGCTCCCATTCCTAAATCTCCACCCCCTAGCTGCTCACAATCCCAAACCTTCACCCCCTAGCTGCTCCCAATCCTAATCCTCCACCCCCTAGCTGCTCCCAATCCTAAACCTGCACCCCCTTGCTGCTCCCAATCCTAATCCTCCACCCCCTAGCTGCTCCCAATCCTAAACCTCCACCCCCTAGCGGCTCCCATTCCTAAATCTCCACCCCCTAGCTGCTCACAATCCCAAACCTTCACCCCCTAGCTGCTCCCAATCCTAATCCTCCACCCCCTAGCTGCTCCCAATCCTAAACCTGCACCCCCTTGCTGCTCCCAATCCTAATCCTCCACCCCCTAGCTGCTCCCAATCCTAATCCTCCACCCCCTAGCTGCTCCCAATCCTAAACCTCCACCCCCTAGCTGCTCCCAATCCTAAACCTCCACCCCCTAGCAAACCTAAACCTCCAACAGTGCCTAGATGTGTGGAGAGATTCCTGACATCACCCTTGATTTCTCCAACAGTGCCTAGACGTGTGGAGAGATTCCTGATATAACCACATGTTAGTTAATTTGATCTGATGTGCTGTATATTTTCTCATGTATGAGTTCTTTGACTTTTTATTATAGCAGGATTATGGTAAGTGTTGCCATTGTAATAGTATAATAGTAATAGTAATAGAATCAATATTTTGTATTTGTAAGGAAGGTGTTTGTCTACTGTGTGTTTATTCAGTCAGAACAGGAAGTTAGAAATAAACAGTATTCCTATGGTATTTAGCAAAAAATGCATGTTTGAATGTATTGAACACATAAGACAATGTTTACGATGTGGAAATCGACTTCTATCCTAGATATTCTGGTATATACACTAGGAGAACACAACATTAGGATCCCTTGCTCTTTCCATGTCATAGACTGATATGGTGAATCAAGGTAAAAGTTATGATCCCTTATTGATACTTACTGTCTTCTATTCCACTGTATTTTAGTCAATGCCACTCCCACATTGCTCGTCCTAATATTTATTTATTGCTTAATTCCATTATTTTACTTTTAGATTTGTGTGTATCGTTAGATATTACTGCACTGTTGGAGCTACAGAAACAAGCATTTCACTACATCTGCAATAACGTCTGCTAAATGTTTGACCAATACAATTTGATTTGATTTGTTGAATCCACTTCAATCAGTGTAGATGAAGGGTAGGAGACAGACAGGTTTCGACATGCCCCAATGAACTGAGGCTGTTCTGAGGGTAAAGGGGGTGCAACACAATATTAGGAAGATGTTCATAATGTTTTCTACACTCAGTGTATATACCTGTTTTATCTAACCTGTATTTATGCAGGGAAGTCCCATTGACACCAAAGTATATTTTTTAAGGGTGCCCTGCTTCACAAACACAGTATATACTGTAATAAGGAACCGGTGATACAAATTACAGCAAATGTTATGGAATAGCTGTCTTAAATATGTCTCTGTTCCTAAAGATGTCTCTTGTCTTAAAGATGTCCCTGTTCTTAATGGTGTTCCTGTTCTTAATGGTGTCCCTGTTCTTAAATATGTCCCTGTTAGTGATGGTGTCCCTGTTCATAATGGTGTCCCTGTTCTTAATGGTGTCCCTGTTCTTAATGGTGTCCCTGTTCTTAATGGTGTCCTTGTTCTTAATGGTGTCCCTGTTCTTAATGGTGTCCCTGTTCTTAATGGTGCCCTTTTCTTAATGGTTTCCCTGTTCGTAATGGTGTCCCTGTTCTTAATGGTGTCCATGTTCTTAACGGTGTCCCTGTTCTTAATGGTGTCCCTGTTCTTAATGCTGTCCCTGTTCTTAATGGTGTCCCTGTTCTTAATGGTGTCCCTGTTCGTAATGGTGTCCATGTTCTTAATGGTGTCCCTGTTCTTAATGGTGTCCATGTTCTTGATGGTGTCCCTGTTCGTAATGGTGTCCCTGTTCTTAATGGTGTCCCTGTTCTTAATGGTGTCCCTGTTCTTAATGGTGTCCCTGTTTATAATGGTGTCCATGTTCTTAAAGATGTCCCTGATCTTAATGGTGTCCCTGTTTGTAATGGTTACCCTGTTCTTAAAGATGTCCCTGTTTTTAAAGATGTCTTAAAGGTGTCCCTGTCCTTATGTCACAATGTCTGAGCAGGGTGGGGCCTCTGTGTGCTGGTCTATAATTAACTGTGTTGATGATGTCGCTGCTGATGTCATGACCCAGCGTGAGGGTGGAGCCTGGCCATGCCAACACACCTGTTGTTGTGGAGCATGGCATATGATATTATCACCAACTCAGCCAGACACACACACACAAACCACACACGTGCACACACACACACACACGCACACACACAAATATCTGATATCATTACCCACCCAGCCGGACTGTCAACCTACCTGCTGGGCCGCGAACTGTCCTGTCCAAACCAAAACTTCACATACAGACAAACACACAAACACACACACTCCAAAACGATCAAGGCCAGTAACACACTCCCTCACACCATTTTTTTCATTACTGACTTTGATGCCAGCTTGTAAAAGACAAGGTTGGCGAGGATAGAGGTATGATGGTAGAGGACAACATGGTTTTACAAGAAATGAGGCCAGATCCCATTCCCTCTCTGATGTCATGGTATAATACTGAATATGAAGTGGATCTACCGGGAAAGTGTCAAAGCATCGTTACAGGTCGAGAGCTTCCAAATTCCTTGGTGTTTGTATCACTAAGGAATTAACATGGTCCACACAGCTGTGAATAAGACACAAAATTGCCTCTTCCCTATCAGAAGGCTGACAAGATTTGGCATGGGCCCTTAGATTTTTCTTATAGTTCTACAGCTGCACCATTGAGAGCATCTTGACTGGCTGCTTCACCGCTCGGTACGGCAACTGCTTGGCATCCGGCCATAAGGCGCATCAGAGGGTGATGCGTACGGCCGAGTGCCACACTGGGGCCGAGCTCCTTGCAGTGCAGAACCTCTATACCAGGCGGTGTCAGAGGAAGGCCCAAAGAAAGTCCAGCCACCAAAGCCATAGACGTTTCTCTCTGCTACCACACGGCGAGTCGGGAACCAACAGGACCCTGTTGGGGTCCAAACAAGGATACTAAATAGCTAATCAAATGGCTACCCTGAATGGACCTGAATTGACCCTTTTTCAACTAACTCTCTTGGACTGATTCTATGGCCACACACTGGTCTCTAAGCACAATCACATACACACTACATACGCCCACCACACCTTCATTTAACCAGGTAGGCTAGTTGAGAACAAGTTCTCATTTACAACTGCGACCTGGCCAAGATAATGCAAAGCAGTGCGACACAAACAACAACACAGAGTTACACATAATCAAATGTACAGTCAAAAAAACAATAGAAAAATATATGTACATTGTGTGCAAATGTAGAAGATTAGAGAGGTAAGGCAATAAATTGGCCATAGATGCGAAATAATTACAATTTAGGATTAACACTGGAGTGATAGATGTGCAGACGATGATGTACAAGTAGAGATACTGGGGTGCAAAAGAGCAAGAAGATAAATAACAATATGGGGATGAGGTAGTTGGGTGGGCTATTTACAGATGGGCTGTGTACAGGTGCAGTGATCTATGAGCTGTTCTGACAGCTGGCGCTTAAAGTTAGAGAGGGAAATATAATCTCCAGCTTCAGTGATTTTTGTAATTCGTTCCCGTCATTGGCAGCAGAGAACTGGAAGGATAGGCGGCCAAAGGAAAGAGTTGACTTTGGGGGTGACCAGTGAGATATACCTGCTGGAGCGCGTGCTACGAGTGGGTGCTGGTATGGAGACTAGTGAGCTGAGATATGGCTTAGGCTTTACCTAGCAAAGACTTATAGATGACCTGGAGCCATTGGGTTTGGCAACAAATATGTAGCGAGGGCCAGCCAACGAGAACATACAGGTCGCAGTGGTGGGTAGTATATGGGGCTTTGGTGACAAAACGGATGGCACTGTGATAGACTACATCCAGTTTGCTGAGTAGAGTATTGGGGGCTATTTTGTAAATGGCATCGCTGAAGTCAAGGATCGGTAGGATGGTCAGTTTCACAAGGGTACGTTTGGCAGCTTGGGTGAAGGAGGCTTTGTTGCAAAATAGGAAGCCGATTCTGATTTAATTTTGGATTGGAGATGCTTAATGTGAGTCTGGAAGGAGAGTTTACAGTCTAACCAGACACCTAAGTATTTGTAGTTGTCCACATATTCTAGGTCATAACCGTCCAGAGACGTGATGCTAGTCGGGTGGACAGATGAGGGCAGCAATCAGTTGAAGAGCATGCGTTTAGGCCACGACAGTAGTATGGTATGTCATGAGGCCACGGAAGTAGTGCTGCATGGCATTGAAGCTCGTTTGGAGGATTGTTAGCACAGTGTCCAGAGAAGGGCATTTTGACTGTAGTGTTGTATGGCATTGAAGCTCGTTTCTACTTGTTTCCTCCAGCATCTTCACAAGGTCCTTTGCTGTTGTTCTGGGATCGATTTGCATTTTTCGTAAGTTCATCTCTAGGAGACAGAATTCATCTCCTTCCTGAGCGGTATGACGGCTGTGTGGTCCCATGGTGTTAATACTTGCCTATCATTGTTGTAAAGATGAACGTGGTACCTTCAGGCGTTTCGAAATTGTTCCCAAGAATGAACCAGACTTGTGGAGGTCTACAATTGTTTTTCTTAGGATTTGACTGATTTCTTTTGATTTTCCCATGATGTCAAGCAAAGAGGCACTGAGTTTGAAGGTAGGCCTTGACATACATCCACAGGTACACCTCCAATTGACTCAAATTATGTCAATTAGTCTATCAGAAGTTTCTAAATTCATGACATTATTCAGGAATTTTCCAAGCTGTTTAAGCTCAGTCAATTTAGTGTACGTAAACTTCTGACCCACTGGAATTGTGATACCCTGAAATATAATCTGTCTGTAAACAATTGTTTGAAAAATTACTTATAGATACTGTAGCTATTACCTGTCGATAAATACTGTATCTACTACATATAGATACTGGAACTACTACCTATAGATACATACTGTAACTACTACCTACAGATACTGTATCTACTACCTATAGATACATACCGTAACTACTACCTATAGATACATAATATAACTACTTTGTATAGATACATACTGTAACTACTACCTATACATACTCTAACTACTACCTATAGATAAATACTGTAACTACTACCTATACATACTGTAACTACTACCTCTAGATACATACTGTAACTACTACCTATAGATAAATACTGTAACTACTACCTATACATACTGTAACTACTACCTATAGATACATACTGTATCTACTACCTATAGATACTTTAACCACTACCTATAGATACTGTATCTACTACCTATAGATACATACTGTAACTACTACCTATTGATACATACTGTATCTACTACCTATAGATACATACTGTAACTACTACCTATACATACTGTAACTACTACCTATAGATAAATACTGTAACTACTACCTATAGATACTGTATCTACTACCTATATATACATACTGTAACTACTACCTATATATACTGTAACTACTACCTATTGATACATACTGTATCTACTACCTATAGATACATACTGTATCTACTACCTATAGATACTTTAACCACTACCTATAGATACTGTATCTACTACCTATAGATACATACTGTAACTACTACCTATTGATACATACTGTAACTACTACCTATAGATACATACTGTAACTACTACCTATACATACTGTAACCACTACCTCTAGATACATACTGTAACTACTACCTATAGATAAATACTGTAACTACTACCTATACATACTGTAACTACTACCTATAGATACATACTGTATCTACTACCTATAGATACATACTGTAACTACTACCTATTGATACATACTGTATCTACTACCTATTGATACATACTGTAACTACTACCTATAGATACATACTGTATCTACTACCTCTAGATACATACTGTAACTACTACCTATAGATACATGCTGTAACTACTACCTATAGATACATACTGTAACTACTACCTATAGATAAATACTGTATCTACTACCTATAGATACATACTGTATCAACTACCTATATATACATACTGTATCTACTACCTATAGATACCTACTGTAACTACTACCTGTAGATACAGACTGTAACTACTACCTCTAGATACATACTGTAACTACTACCTATAGATACATACTGTATCTACTACCTATAGATACATACTGTAACTACTACCTATGCATACTGTAACTACTACCTCTAGATACATACTGTAACTACTACCTATAGATACATACTGTAACTACTACCTATAGATACTGTAACTACTACCTATAGATACATACTGTAACTACTACCTATAGATACTGTAACTACTACCTATAGATACATACTGTAACTACTACCTATAGATACTGTAACTACTACCTATAGATACATACTGTAACTACTACCTATTGATACATAATGTAACTACTACCTATAGATACTGTATCTACTACCTCTAGATACATACTGTAACTACTACCTATTGATACATACTGTAACTACTACCTATAGATACATATTGTAACTACTGCCTATAGATACATACTGTAACTACTACCTATAGATACATACTGTAACTACTACCTATAGATACATACTGTAACTACTACCTATAGATACTGTATCTACTACCTATAAATACATACTGTAACTACTACCTATTGATACATACTGTATCTACTACATATTGATACATACTGTATCTACTACCTCTAGATACATACTGTAACTACTACCTATAGATACATACTGTAACTACTACCTATAGATACATCCTATAGATACATACTGTAACTACTACCTATAGATACATACAGTAAATACTACCTATAGATACTGTAACTACTACCCATAGATACATACTGTAACTACTACCTATAGATACATACTGTAACTACTACCTATAGATACATACAGTAACTACTACCTATAGATACTGTAACTACTACCTATAGATACATACTGTAACTACTACCTATAGATACATACAGTAAATACTACCTATAGATACTGTAACTACTACCCATAGATACATACTGTAACTACTACCTATAAATACTGTAACTACTACCTATACATACTGTAACTACTACCTATACATACATACTGTATCTACTACCTATAGATACTTTAACCACTACCTATAGATACATACTGTATCTACTACCTATAGATACTGGAACTACTACCTATAGATACTGTAACTACTACCTATAGATACTGGAACTACTACCTATAGATACATACTGTGTCTACTACCTCTAGATACATACTGTAACTACTACCTATAGATACATACTGTAACTACTACCTATAGATACATACTGTAACTACTACCTATAGATACATACTGTAACTACTACCTATAGATACTGTAACTACTACCTATAGATACATACTGTAACTACTACCTATAGATACTGTAACTACTACCTATATATACTGTAACTACTACCTATAGATACATACTGTATCTACTACCTCTAGATACATACTGTAACTACTACCTATAGATACTGTAACTACTACCTATAGATAATGTAACTACTACCTATAGATACATACTGTATCTACTACCTCTAGATACATACTGTAACTACTACCTATAGATACATACTGTAACTACTACCTATAGATACATACTGTAACTACTACCTCTAGATACTGTAACTACTACCTATAGATACATACTGTAACTACTACCTATAGATACTGTAACTACTACCTATAGATACATACTGTATCTACTACCTCTAGATACATACTGTAACTACTACCTATAGATACATACTGTAACTACTACCTATAGATACATACTGTAACTACTACCTCTAGATACTGTAACTACTACCTATAGATATATACTGTAACTACTACCTATAGATACTGTAACTACTACCTATAGATACATACTGTATCTACTACCTATATATACATACTGTAACTACTACCTATAGATACATACTGTAACTACTACCTAAACATACTGTATCTACTACATATATATACTGTAACTACTACCTATAGATACATACTGTATCTACTACCTATATATACATACTGTAACTACTACCTATAGATACATACTGTAACTACTACCTATAGATACATACTGTATCAACTACCTATATATACATACTGTAACTACTACCTATAGATACATACTGTAACTACTACCTAAACATACTGTATCTACTACATATATATACTGTAACTACTACCTATACATACATACTGTATCTACTACCTATAGATACTGTAACTACTACCTATACATACTGTAACTACTACCTGTAGATACATACTGTAACTACTACCTATAGATACATACTGTATCTACTACCTATAGATACATACTGTAACTACTACATATAGATACATATTGTATCTACTACCTATAGATACCTACTGTAACTACTACCTATAGATACCTACTGTAACTACTACCTATAGATACATACTGTAACTACTACGTATAGATACATACTGTAACTACTACCTATAGATACATACTGTATCTACTACCTATAGATACATACTGTATCTACTACCTATAGATACATACTGTATCTACTACCTATAGATACATACTGTATCTACTACCTATAGATACCTACTGTATCTACTACCTATAGATACATACTGTATCTACTACCTATAGATACATACTGTATCTACTACCTATAGATACATACTGTATCTACTACCTATAGATACATACTGTATCTACTACCTATAGATACATACTGTATCTACTACCTATAGATACCTACTGTATCTACTACCTATAGATACTTACTGTATCTACTACCTATAGATACATACTGTATCTACTACCTATAGATACATACTGTATCTACTACCTATAGATACCTACTGTATCTACTACCTATAGATACATACTGTATCTACTACCTATAGATACATACTGTATCTACTACCTATGGATACATACTGTATCTACTACCTATAGATACCTACTGTAACTACTACCTATAGATACCTACTGTAACTACTACCTATAGATACATACTGTAACTACTACGTATAGATACATACTGTAACTACTACCTATAGATACATACTGTAACTACTACCTATAGATACATACTGTAACTACTACCTATAGATACATACTGTATCTACTACCTATAGATACATACTGTAACTACTACATATTACATATACATACTGTATCTACTACCTATAGATACCTACTGTAACTACTACCTATAGATACCTACTGTAATTACTACCTATTTTACTTAATATATATTTTTTGATCTGAACTCTGCATTTTTGGAAATTGACCTGTCAGCATTTCACTGTTAGTCTTCCCCAAGGGTTCCCAACCTTTTCCCTTACAATGTTGGGTAATGTACCAAATACATTTTTCATTTGAGCATTACATTTTCTAAATCTAATTGCCACCTATCCTGCTACTGAATTAATCCTCGGTCAGTTGGTGGAAAAAGGTTCTGTGTCTATAAACATCAGAGAGAGAAACAGAGCAGCATGGGAGAGAGAGAGAGAGAGAGAGAGAGAGAGAGAGAGAGAGCAGGAATAGAGAGAGAGAGAGAGAGAGAGAGCAGGAATAGAGAGAGAGAGAGAGAGAGAATGCCACCACTGTGACTGACCCAAAATGAAGGAAAACTTTGACTATGTACAGACTCAGTGAGCATAGCCTTGCTATTGAGAAAGGCCGCCGTAGGCAGGCATGGCTCTCAAGAGAAGACAGTCTATGTGCTCACTGCCCACAAAATGAGGTGGAAACGGAGTTCCTGACTTCCTAACCTCCCGCCCAATGTATGACCATATTAGAGAGACATATTTCCCTCAGATTACACAGATCCACAAAGAATTTGAAAACAAATCCAATTTTGATAAACTCCCATATCTACTGGGTGAAATTCCACAGTGTGCCATCACAGCAGCAAGATTTGTGACCTGTTGCCACGAGAAAAGGGCAACCAGTGAAGAACACACACCATTGTAAATACAACCCATATTTATGCGTATTTATTTTATCTTGTGTCCTTTAACCATTTGTACATTGTTAAAACACTGTATATATATATATATATATATATATATATAATATATAATATGACATTTGTAATGTCTTTATTGTTTTGAAACTTCTGTATGTATAATGTTTACTGTTCATTTTTATTGTTTTTTTCACTTTATATATTCACTTTATATATTATCTACCTCACTTGCTTTGGCAATGTTAACACGTTTCCCATGCCAATAAAGCCCTTGAATTGAATTGAATTGAGAGAGAGCAGGAATAGAGCGAGAGATAGAGAGAGAGAGAGAGAGAGAGAGAGAGAGAGAGAGAGCAGGAATAGAGAGAGAGCAGGAATAGAGAGAGAGCAGGAATAGAGAGAAAGCAGGAATAGAGAGAGCGCAGGAATAGAGAGTATTGGGTATTTTACAGAGAGGGAACGTGACTCTTAAACTCAAATGTTAATTTAACATTTTTTCCAAGCACATCACCCAACAACATCTCATAGTTTCCAACTTCGACATATTATGAACTAACCTCATGGTTACAGGCTTAATTCCTCATGGTTACAGGCTTTAACTACCCATGGTAACAGGCTTAATTCCCCATGGTTACAGGCTTAATTCCTCATGGTTACAGGCTTAATTCCCCATGGTTACAGGCTTAATTCCTCATGGTTACAGGCTTAATTCCTCATGGTTAAAGGCTTAATTCCTCATGGTTACAGGCTTAATTCCCCATGGTTACAGGCTTTAACTACCCATGGTAACAGGCTTAATTCCCCATGGTTAAAGGCTTAATTCCTTATGGTTACAGGCTTAATTCCTCATGGTCACGGGCTTAATTGCTCATGGTTACAGGCATAATTCCTCATGGTTACAGGCTTAATTCCTCATGGTTACAGGCTTAATTCCACATGGTTACAGGCTTAATTCTTCATGGTTACAGGCTTAGTTCCTCATGGTTACAGGCTTAATTCCTCATGGTTACAGGCTTAATTCCTCATGGTTACAGGCTTAATTCCTCATGGTTACAGGCTTAATTCCTCATGGTTACAGGCTTAATTCCTCTTCATTACAGGCTTAATTCCCAATGATTACAGGCTTAATTCCTCTTCATTACAGGATTAATTCCTCATGGTTACAGGCTTAATTCCTCATGGTTACAGGCTTAATTCCTCATGGTTACAGGCTTAAATCCTCATGGTTACAGCCTTAATTCCTCATGGTTACAGGCTTAATTCCTCATGATTACAGGCTTTAACTACCCATGGTAACAGGCTTAATTCCCCATGGTTAAAGGCTTAATTACTCATGGTTACAGGCTTAATTCCTCATGGTTACAGGCTTAATTCCTCATGGTTACAGGCTTAATTCCTCTTCATTACAGGCTTAATTCCCCATGGTTACAGGCTTAATTCCTCTTCATTACAGGATTAATTCCTCATGGTTACAGGCTTAATTCCTCATGGTTACAGGCTTAATTCCTCATGGTTACAGGCTTAATTCCACATGGTTACAGGCTTAATTCCCCATGGTTACAGGCTTTAACTACCCATGGTAACAGGCTTAATTCCCCATGGTTAAAAGCTTAATTCCTTATGGTTACAGGCTTAATTCCTCATGATCACGGGCTTAATTGCTCATGGTTACAGGCATAATTCCTCATGGTTACAGGCTTAATTCCTCATGGTTACAGGCTTAATTCCACATGGTTACAGGCTTAATTCCTCATGGTTACAGGCTTAGTTCCTCATGGTTACAGGCTTAATTCCTCATGGTTACAGGCTTAATTCCTCATGGTTACAGGCTTAATTCCTCATGGTTACAGGATTAATTCCTCATGGTTACAGGCTTAATTCCTCATGGTTACAGGCTTAATTCCTCTTCATTACAGGCTTAATTCCCCATGGTTACAGGCTTAATTCCTCTTCATTACAGGATTAATTCCTCATGGTTACAGGCTTAATTCCTCATGGTTACAGGCTTAATTCCTCATGGTTACAGGCTTAAATCCTCATGGTTACAGGCTTAATTCCTCATGGTTATAGGCTTAATCCCCCATGGTTACAGGCTTAATTCCTCTTCATTACAGGCTTAATTCCCCATGGTTACAGGCTTAATTCCTCTTCATTACAGGATTAATTCCTCATGGTTACATTATTTATTGCCCATGGTTACAGGCTTAATTCCGCTTCATTACATGCTTAATTCCCCATGGTTACAGCCTTAATTCCTCTTCATTACAGGCTTAATTCCTCATGGTTACAGGCATAATTCCCCATGGTTACAGTCTTAATTCCTCATGGTTACAGGCTTAATTCCTCATGGTTACATGCCTAATTCCTCATGGTTACATTGTTAATTCCCCATGGTTACAGGCTTAATTCCTCATGGTTACAGGCTTAATTCCTCATGGTTACAGGCTTAATTCCTCATGGTTACAGGCCTAATTCCTCATGGTTACATTGTTAATTCCCCATGGTTACAGGCTTAATTCCTCATGGTTACAGGCTTAATTCCTCATGGTTACAGGCTTAATTCCTCATGGTTACAGGATTAATTCCTCATGGTTACAGGCTTAATTCCTCATGGTTACAGGCTTAATTCGTCTTCATTACAGGCTTAATTCCCCATGGTTACAGGCTTAATTCCTCTTCATTACAGGATTAATTCCTCATGGTTACAGGCTTAATTCCTCATGGTTACAGGCTTAATTCCTCATGGTTACAGGCTTAAATCCTCATGGTTACAGGCTTAATTCCTCATGGTTATAGGCTTAATCCCCCATGGTTACAGGCTTAATTCCTCTTCATTACAGGCTTAATTCCCCATGGTTACAGGCTTAGTTCCTCTTCATTACAGGATTAATTCCTCATGGTTACATTATTTATTGCCCATGGTTACAGGCTTAATTCCGCTTCATTACATGCTTAATTCCCCATGGTTACAGCCTTAATTCCTCTTCATTACAGGCTTAATTCCTCATGGTTACAGGCATAATTCCCCATGGTTACAGTCTTAATTCCTCATGGTTACAGGCTTAATTCCTCATGGTTACAGGCCTAATTCCTCATGGTTACATTGTTAATTCCCCATGGTTACAGGCTTAATTCCTCATGGTTACAGGCTTAATTCCTCATTGTTACAGGCTTAATTCCTCATGGTTACAGGCTTAATTCCTCATGGTTACAGGCTTAATTCCTCATGGTTACAGGCTTAATTCCCCATGGTTACAGGCTTAATTCCCCATGGTTACAGGCTTAATTCCCCATGGTTACATGGTTAAAACAGAAACAACTCCAAAGGTTAACATTTTAATTAATTCCAGGTGATTAAGGTTAAGGCTGTGGTTAGAGAAAATCTTAAAACAAAATAATAAAAAACAACACTTTAGGTTTTGTTAGCAATCATAGTATTCTTAATGTTTGCTAGCGCATTCTGAACTGCTGTAATGGTCTGATCAGCGTCTTGCTAGAGCATCCTGAACTGCTGTAATGGTCTGACCAGCGTCTTGGTAGAGCATTCTGAACTGCTGTAATGGTCTGATCAGCGTCTTGGTAGAGCATTCTGAACTGCTGTAATGGTCTGACCAGCGTCTTGGTAGAGCATTCTGAACTGCTGTAATGGCCTGATCAGCGTCTTGCTAGAGCATCCTGAACTGCTGTAATGGTCTGACCAGCGTCTTGGTAGAGCATTCTGAACTGCTGTAATGGTCTGATCAGCGTCTTGGTAGAGCATTCTGAACTGCTGTAATGGTCTGATCAGCGTCTTGGTAGAGCATTCTGAACTGCTGTAATGGTCTGATCAGCGTCTTGGTAGAGCATTCTGAACTGCTGTAATGGTCTGACCAGCGTCTTGGTAGAGCATTCTGAACTGCTGTAATGGTCTGATCAGCGTCTTGCTAGAGCATCCTGAACTGCTGTAATGGTCTGACCAGCGTCTTGGTAGAGCATTCTGAACTGCTGTAATGGTCTGTTCAGCGTCTTGGTAGAGCATTCTGAACTGCTGTAATGGTCTGATCAGCGTCTTGGGTAGAGCATTCTGAACTGCTGTAATGGTCTGATCAGCGTCTTGGTAGAGCATCCTGAACTTCTGTAATGGTCTGACCAGCGTCTTGGTAGAGCATTCTGAAATGCTGTAATGGTCTGACCAGCGTCTTGGTAGAGCATTCTGACCTGCTGTAATGGTCTGACCAGCGTCTTGGTAGAGCATTCTGAACTGCTGTAATGGTCTGACCAGCGTCTTGGTAGAGCATTCTGAACTGCTGTAATGGTCTGACCAGCGTCTTGGTAGAGCATTCTGAACTGCTGTAATGGTCAGATCAGCGTCTTGGTAGAGCATTCTGAACTGCTGTAATGGTCTGATCAGCGTCTTGGTAGAGCATTCTGAACTGCTGTAATGGTCTGATCAGCGTCTTGGTAGAGCATCCTGAACTGCTGTAATGGTCTGACCAGCGTCTTGGTAGAGCATTCTGAACTGCTGTAATGGTCTGACCAGCGTCTTGGTAGAGCATTCTGAACTGCTGTAATGGTCTGACCAGCGTCTTGGAATAGCATTCTGAACTACTGTAATGGTCTGACCAGCGTCTTGGTAGAGCATTCTGAACTGCTGTAATGGTCTGATCAGCGTCTTGGAAGAGCATTCTGAACTGCTGTAATGGTCTGAACAGCGTCTTGGTAGAGCATTCTGAACTGCTGTAATGGTCTGACCAGCGTCTTGGTAGAGCATTCTGAACTGCTGTAATGGTCTGACCAGCGTCTTGGTAGAGCATTCTGAACTGCTGTAATGGTCTGACCAGCGTCTTGGTAGAGCATTCTGAACTGCTGTAATGGTCTGATCAGCGTCTTGGTAGAGCATTCTGAACTGCTGTAATGGTCTGATCAGCGTCTTGGTAGAGCATTCTGAACTGCTGTAATGGTCTGACCAGCGTCTTGGTAGAGCATTCTGAACTGCTGTAATGGTCTGACCAGCGTCTTGGTAGAGCATTCTGAACTGCTTTAATGGTCTGACCAGCATCTTGGTAGAGCATTCTGAACTGCTGTAATGGTCTGATCAGCGTCTTGGTAGAGCATTCTGAACTGCTGTAATGGTCTGACCAGCGTCTTGGTAGAGCATTCTGAACTGCTGTAATGGTCTGACCAGCGTCTTGGTAGAGCATTCTGAACTGCTGTAATGGTCTGACCAGCGTCTTGGTAGAGCATTCTGAACTGCTGTAATGGTCTGATCAGTGTCTTGGTAGAGCATTCTGAACTGCTGTAATGGTCTGATCAGCGTCTTGGTAGAGCATTCTGAACTGCTGTAATGGTCTGATCAGCGTCTTGGTAGAGCATTCTGAACTGCTGTAATGGTGTGACCAGCGTCTTGGTAGAGCATTCTGAACTGCTGTAATGGTCTGACCAGCGTCTTGGTAGAGCATTCTGAACTGCTGTAATGGTCTGACCAGCGTCTTGGTAGAGCATTCTGAACTGCTGTAATGGTCTGACCAGCGTCTTGGTAGAGCATTCTGAACTGCTGTAATGGTCTGACCAGCGTCTTGGTAGAGCATTCTGAACTGCTGTAATGGTCTGATCAGCGTCTTGCTAGAGCATCCTGAACTGCTGTAATGGTCTGACCAGCGTCTTGGTAGAGCATTCTGAAATGCTGTAATGGTCTGACCAGCGTCTTGGTAGAGCATTCTGAACTGCTGTAATGGTCTGACGAGCGTCTTGGTAGAGCATTCTGAACTGCTTTAATGGTCTGACCAGCGTCTTGGTAGAGCATTCTGAACTGCTGTAATGGTCTGATCAGCGTCTTGGTAGAGCATTCTGAACTGCTGTAATGGTCTGACCAGCGTCTTGGTAGAGCATTCTGAACTGCTGTAATGGTCTGACCAGCGTCTTGGTAGAGCATTCTGAACTGCTGTAATGGTCTGACCAGCGTCTTGGTAGAGCATTCTGAACTGCTGTAATGGTCTGATCAGCGTGTTGGTAGAGCATTCTGAACTGCTGTAATGGTCTGATCAGCGTCTTGGTAGAGCATTCTGAACTGCTGTAATGGTCTGATCAGCGTCTTGGTAGAGCATTCTGAACTGCTGTAATGGTCTGACCAGCGTCTTGGTAGAGCATTCTGAACTGCTGTAATGGTCTGACCAGCGTCTTGGTAGAGCATTCTGAACTGCTGTAATGGTCTGACCAGCGTCTTGGTAGAGCATTCTGAACTGCTGTAATGGTCTGACCAGCGTCTTGGTAGAGCATTCTGAACTGCTGTAATGGTCTGATCAGCGTCTTGGTAGAGCATTCTGAACTGCTGTAATGGTCTGATCAGCGTCTTGGTAGAGCATTCTGAACTGCTGTAATGGTCTGACCAGCGTCTTGGTAGAGCATTCTGAACTGCTGTAATGGTCTGATCAGCGTCTTGCTAGAGCATTCTGAACTGCTGTAATGGTCTGACCAGCGTCTTGGTAGAGCATTCTGAACTGCTGTAATGGTCTGATCAGCGTCTTGGTAGAGCATCCTGAACTGCTGTAATGGTCTGACCGGCGTCTTGGTAGAGCATTCTGAACTGCTGTAATGGTCTGACCAGCGTCTTGGTAGAGCATTCTGAACTGCTGTAATGGTCTGATCAGCGTCTTGGTAGAGCATTCTGAACTGCTGTAATGGTCTGACCAGCGTCTTGGTAGAGCATTCTGAACTGCTGTAATGGTCTGACCAGCGTCTTGGTAGAGCATTCTGAACTGCTGTAATGGTCTGATCAGCGTCTTGCTAGAGCATCCTGAACTGCTGTAATGGTCTGACCAGCGTCTTGGTAGAGCATTCTGAAATGCTGTAATGGTCTGACCAGCGTCTTGGTAGAGCATTCTGAACTGCTGTAATGGTCTGACGAGCGTCTTGGTAGAGCATTCTGAACTGCTTTAATGGTCTGACCAGCGTCTTGGTAGAGCATTCTGAACTGCTGTAATGGTCTGATCAGCGTGTTGGTAGAGCATTCTGAACTGCTGTAATGGTCTGACCAGCGTCTTGGTAGAGCATTCTGAACTGCTGTAATGGTCTGACCAGCGTGTTGGTAGAGCATTCTGAACTGCTGTAATGGTCTGATCAGCGTCTTGGTAGAGCATTCTGAACTGCTGTAATGGTCTGATCAGCGTCTTGGTAGAGCATTCTGAACTGCTGTAATGGTCTGACCAGCGTCTTGGTAGAGCATTCTGAACTGCTGTAATGGTCTGATCAGCGTCTTGCTAGAGCATTCTGAACTGCTGTAATGGTCTGACCAGCGTCTTGGTAGAGCATTCTGAACTGCTGTAATGGTCTGATCAGCGTCTTGGTAGAGCATCCTGAACTGCTGTAATGGTCTGACCGGCGTCTTGGTAGAGCATTCTGAACTGCTGTAATGGTCTGACCAGCATCTTGGTAGAGCATTCTGAACTGCTGTAATGGTCTGATCAGCGTCTTGGTAGAGCATTCTGAACTGCTGTAATGGTCTGACCAGCGTCTTGGTAGAGCATTCTGAACTGCTGTAATGGTCTGACCAGCGTCTTGGTAGAGCATTCTGAACTGCTTTAATGGTCTGACCAGCGTCTTGGTAGAGCATTCTGAACTGCTGTAATGGTCTGATCAGCGTCTTGGTAGAGCATTCTGAACTGCTGTAATGGTCTGACCAGCGTCTTGGTAGAGCATTCTGAACTGCTGTAATGGTCTGACCAGCGTCTTGGTAGAGCATTCTGAACTGCTGTAATGGTCTGACCAGCGTCTTGGTAGAGCATTCTGAACTGCTGTAATGGTCTGATCAGCGTCTTGGTAGAGCATTCTGAACTGCTGTAATGGTCTGATCAGCGTCTTGGTAGAGCATTCTGAACTGCTGTAATGGTCTGATCAGCGTCTTGGTAGAGCATTCTGAACTGCTGTAATGGTCTGACCAGCGTCTTGGTAGAGCATTCTGAACTGCTGTAATGGTCTGACCAGCGTCTTGGTAGAGCATTCTGAACTGCTGTAATGGTCTGACCAGCGTCTTGGTAGAGCATTCTGAACTGCTGTAATGGTCTGACCAGCGTCTTGGTAGAGCATTCTGAACTGCTGTAATGGTCTGATCAGCGTCTTGGTAGAGCATTCTGAACTGCTGTAATGGTCTGATCAGCGTCTTGGTAGAGCATTCTGAACTGCTGTAATGGTCTGACCAGCGTCTTGGTAGAGCATTCTGAACTGCTGTAATGGTCTGATCAGCGTCTTGCTAGAGCATTCTGAACTGCTGTAATGGTCTGACCAGCGTCTTGGTAGAGCATTCTGAACTGCTGTAATGGTCTGATCAGCGTCTTGGTAGAGCATCCTGAACTGCTGTAATGGTCTGACCAGCGTCTTGGTAGAGCATTCTGAACTGCTGTAATGGTCTGACCAGCGTCTTGGTAGAGCATTCTGAACTGCTGTAATGGTCTGATCAGGGTCTTGGTAGAGCATTCTGAACTGCTGTAATGGTCTGACCAGCGTCTTGGTAGAGCATTCTGAACTGCTGTAATGGTCTGATCAGCGTCTTGGTAGAGCATTCTGAACTGCTGTAATGGTCTGACCAGCGTCTTGGTAGAGCATTCTGAACTGCTGTAATGGTCTGATCAGCGTCTTGCTAGAGCATCCTGAACTGCTGTAATGGTCTGACCAGCGTCTTGGTAGAGCATTCTGAACTGCTGTAATGGTCTGACCAGCGTCTTGGTAGAGCATTCTGAACTGCTGTAATGGTCTGACCAGCATCTTGGTAGAGCATTCTGAACTGCTGTAATGGTCTGATCAGCGTCTTGGTAGATCATTCTGAACTGCTGTAATGGTCTGACCAGCGTCTTGGTAGAGCATTCTGAACTGCTGTAATGGTCTGATCAGCGTCTTGGTAGAGCATTCTGAACTGCTGTAATGGTCTGACCAGCGTCTTGGTAGAGCATTCTGAACTGCTGTAATGGTCTGACCAGCGTCTTGGTAGAGCATTCTGAACTGCTGTAATGGTCTGATCAGCGTCTTGGTAGAGCATTCTGAACTGCTGTAATGGTCTGATCAGCGTCTTGGTAGAGCATTCTGAACTGCTGTAATGGTCTGATCAGCGTCTTGGTAGAGCATTCTGAACTGCTGTAATGGTCTGACCAGCGTCTTGGTAGAGCATTCTGAACTGCTGTAATGGTCTGACCAGCGTCTTGCTAGAGCATCCTGAACTGCTGTAATGGTCTGATCAGCGTCTTGGTTGAGCATTCTGAACTGCTGTAATGGTCTGATCAGCGTCTTGGTAGAGCATTCTGAACTGCTGTAATGGTCTGACCAGCGTCATGCTAGAGCATTCTGAACTGCTGTAATGGTCTGATCAGTGTCTTGGTAGAGCATTCTGAACTGCTGTAATGGTCTGATCAGCGTCTTGGTAGAGCATTCTGAACTGCTGTAATGGTCTGACCAACGTCTTGGTAGAGCATTCTGAACTGCTGTAATGGTCTGATCAGCGTCTTGGTAGAGCATTCTGAACTGCTGTAATGGTCTGATCAGCATCTTGGTAGAGCATTCTGAACTGCTGTAATGGTCTGATCAGCGTCTTGGTAGAGCATTCTGAACTGCTGTAATGGTCTGACCAGCGTCTTGGTAGAGCATTCTGAACTGCTGTAATGGTCTGATCAGCGTCTTGGTAGAGCATTCTGAACTGCTGTAATGGTCTGACCAGCGTCTTGGTAGAGCATTCTGAACTGCTGTAATGGTCTGACCAGCGTCTTGCTAGAGCATCCTGAACTGCTGTAATGGTCTGATCAGCGTCTTGGTAGAGCATTCTGAACTGCTGTAATGGTCTGATCAACGTCTTGGTAGAGCATTCTGAACTGCTGTAATGGTCTGACCAGCGTCATGCTAGAGCATTCTGAACTGCTGTAATGGTCTGATCAGCGTCTTGGTAGAGCATTCTGAACTGCTGTAATGGTCTGATCAGCGTCTTGGTAGAGCATTCTGAACTGCTGTAATGGTCTGACCAGCGTCTTGGTAGAGCATTCTGAACTGCTGTAATGGTCTGATCAGCGTCTTGGTAGAGCATTCTGAACTGCTGTAATGGTCTGATCAGCGTCTTGGTAGAGCATTCTGAACTGCTGTAATGGTCTGACCAGTGTCTTGGTAGAGCATTCTGAACTGCTGTAATGGTCTGACCAGCGTCTTCTGGTTCCAGTTGGGGCTGAACGATCAGTTTTCTTTTTTGTGAGGAAGTAATATACGTTCTCAGGACATTTTCATATTTCTAGTGACCAGACTGCATCAGAATTACTAATCCCCGGGTTGGTGTGACTGTGTGCGTACGTTTGTGTGGGTGTGTGTGTGGGTTGGTGTGCGTGTGGTTGTGGGTGTGTCTGTGTGTTAGTGTGTGTGTGTGGGTGTTTGTGTTTGTGTGGGTGTGTGTGTGTGTGGGTTGGTGTGCGTGTGGTAGTGGGTGTGTATTAGTGTGTGTGTGGGTGTTTGTGTTTGTGTGGTGTGTGTGTCTGCTTCCTAGCAGTAACATATACTCCTCAGGCCTAACCGATTTGCAGGCTGGTTGGGATCAGTTCATGGTGGAATCAGACAACATGTGTTTACCATAGATCAGGTCACACAGTTTGGGAAAACTATAATGGGTAAATGTTGTACAATCTGGGTGTGGAAAGCTGTTAGAGACTTACCCAGAAAACACAGCTCTAATCCGTGCCATGTTTTGTCTCAGGGGTGTGAAAACTCATGTAAATTAGAATTTTCTTTATTTCAGTTTAAAAAAAATTGCAAACATTTTCTAAAAACATGTTTTACATTTTGTCACTGTGGTGTATTGTATGTAGATGAATGAAAACCACATTAATCAACACACTTTGAATTCAGGCTGTAACACAACAAAACGTGGAAAAGGTCAAGGGGTGAGAATACTTTCTGAAGGCCATGTAGATATAGAGAGTGTAGATATGGATAGTGTAGATATAGATAGTGTAGATATGGATAGTGTAGATATAGATAGTGTAGATATGGATAGTGTAGATATAGATAGTGTGGATATAGATAGTGTAGATATAGATAGTGTAGATATAGATAGTGTAGATATGGATAGTGTAGATATAGATAGTGTAGATATGGATAGTGTAGATATAGATAGTGTAGATATGGATAGTGTAGATATAGATAGTGTGGATATAGATAGTGTAGATATGGATAGTGTAGATATAGATAGTGTAGATATGGATAGTGTAGATATAGATAGTGTGGATATAGATAGTGTAGATATAGATAGTGTAGATATAGATAGAGTAGATATGGATAGTGTAGATATAGATCGTGTGGATATAGATAGTGTAGATATAGATAGTGTAGATAAAGATATTGTCTTCAGAGGCATGAGAACATGTCTGAAGCTAAATCTGTTAGTTTTTGTAAAGAAAGTCGTGATCTTTGGTTGTTTCCAGGGGGGTGAGAGAAAGGTATTTTGTAGTTTCCGATGTAGGAAAATAACTATTTTGGTCCAATCTAAAGATTAGATCGTTACTCAGATGGGACAGTCTGATACCTGCTGGATAAAGCCACACATCTCCACAACCCTACAGTGTTTATGTTATAAATCCAATTAATAACAGATTGTTTACAAACAATTTCATTTGAAAGGTCTGTCTAGGCTTTGAATTGATTGTTCATCTGTCAATATTTATTTCAAACGCACTATCATCAAGATTATTTTAAAAACAGTATGTTGATGTTATTTCATACAGGCTTTATGTTGATGTTATTTCATAGGGTAGTGATGACAGGCTTTATTTGTGTTGAATATGCAGAGCAAACAACTGATCTATAACATAGTTTTACGATGCTGGAAAATTTCCCTAGAGACCTCAAATTAAAACACATACATTATTCATTAATTTTATTAAATTCCATTACATTGAAGTCTGAAATTGTGTGTCTATTTATTTATTCAAATTGACATAGAGCTCCGCTTTCTCACAGATTTGTTAAAAATAATTGAACAAGTTGGCATGTCTGTAATTCTGGATTGTTAATGTTGTTCCTCCCTCTACTCCTAATAGTTCCCATGGGAACAGCAGTATGACGAGAGAGGAAGAGAAGTGTGTGTGTGTGTGTGTGTGTGTGTGTGTGTGTGTGTGTGTGTGTGTGTGTGTGTGTGTGTGTGTGTAATGGCAGCTTGTGG